>NC_056429.1:44673725-44788725 GCF_018296145.1 Oncorhynchus tshawytscha | reverse complement strand
TAGGGCTCAAGACACTCACCTCCCACTCTTCCTGTGGTAACCCCTCCACTCAGCCCCTCGCCGTAAAACGGAACTGGTTGCGTGATCAGCCTCAGTGTGACTGGCAGGAGGTGGAGAGTTCAGCTAAAACCCTACACACTAGGTAAACCATTCAGTTTCCTTCCTTGATTATAGCTGTGAACAGACCCCAGACCTTCATATCTCTCTCTCTCTCCATTGTCACTCTCCATTCCTCTCTCCCTGGTGATACCGCTCCACTCCTCTCTGGTGCTCCACACCTCTACTTCTCTCTCTCCATTCCTCCTCATCCTGGGTGGTAGGGTAGATGTGCTCCATGGGTTTTGCGCGGTCCCTGGGCTTTGCCCTTCTGCCCCTGGCTGTGTGCTGTATCATGGCCAACATCCTGCTGTTCTTCCCTGGAGGAGAGATCCAATATGTCCAACAGGAGCGACTGTCCAGGCTGATCTGGTTCATGATGGGAATCGGAGGGGGAGGTGTGTTGGTGAGTGTTACTCTATTGTTACTACACAGGCTACAGTAGTATTATTGAGTTGATGGTTTATGGGTCAGATTTACAGGCTGTTCAGGGAATGAATGGTAGATTCAAATATAAATATAAAGAGAACTTTCACGGTCAAAACAGTTGGTTTTGTAACAGTTAGTCTTGTGTATATACAGTGGGGCAAAAAAGTATTTAGTCAGCCACCAATTGTGCAAGTTCTCTCACTTAAAAAGATGAGAGAGGCCTGTAATTTTCATCATAGGTACACTTCAACTATGACAGACAAAATGAGAAAAAAAATCCAGAAAATCACATTGTAGGATTTTTAATGAATTTATTTGCAAATTATGGTGGAAAATAAGTTTTTGCTTCAATAACAAAAGTTTAACTCAATACTTTGTTATATATCCTTTGTTGGCAATGACAGAGGTCAAACGTTTTCTGTAAGTCTTCACAAGGTTTTCACACACTGTTGCTGGTATCTTGGCCCATTCCTCCATGCAGATCTCCTCTAGAGCAGTGATGTTTTGGGGCTGTTGCTGGGCAACACAGACTTTCAACTCCCTCCAAAGATTTTCTATGGGGTTGAGATCTGGAGACTGGCTAGGCCACTCCAGGACCTTGAAATGTTTCTTACGAAGCCACTCCTTCGTTGCCCGGGCGGTGTGTTTGGGATCATTGTCATGCTGAAAGACCCAGCCACGTTTCATCTTCAATGCCCTTGCTGATGGAAGAAGGTTATCACTCAAAATCTCATGATACATGGCCCCATTCATTCTTTCCTTTACACGGATCAGTCGTCCTGGTCCCTTTCCACCCCCATGCTTCACAGTAGGTATGGTGTTCTTTGGATGCAACTCGGCATTCTTTGTCCTCCAAACACGACGAGTTGAGTTTTTACCAAGAAGTTCTATTTTGGTTTCATCTGACCATATGACATTCTCCCAATCTTCTTCTGGATCATCCATATGCTCTCTAGCAAACTTCAGACGGGCCTGGACATGTACTGGCTTAAGCAGGGGGACACGTCTGGCACTGCAGGATTTGAGTCCCTGGCGGCGTAGTGTGTTACTGATGGTAGGCTTTGTTACTTTGGTCCCAGCTCTCTGCAGGTCATTCACTAGGTCCCCCGTGTGGTTCTGGGATTTTTGCTCACCGTTCTTGTGATCATTTTGACCCCACGGGGTGAGATCTTGCGTGGAGCCCCAGATTGAGGGAGATTATCAGTGGTCTTGTATGTCTTCCATTTCCTAATAATTGCTCCCACAGTTGATTTCTTCAAACCAAGCTGCTTACCTATTGCAGATTCAGTCTTCCCACCCTGGTGCAGGTCTACAATTTTGTTTCTGGTGTCCTTTGACAGCCCTTTGGTCTTGGCCATAGTGGAGTTTGGAGTGTGACTGTTTGAGGTTGTGGAAAGGTGTCTTTTATACTGATAACAAGTTCAAACAGGTGCCATTAATACAGGTAACGAGTGGAGGACAGAGGAGCCTCTTAAAGAAGTTACAGGTCTGTGAGAGCCAGAAATCTTGCTTGTTTGTCGGTGACCAAATACTTATTTTCCACCATAATTTGCAAATAAATTCATAAAAAATCCTACAATGTGATTTTCAGGATTTTTTTCCCCCTCATTTTGTCTGTCATAGTTGAAGTGTACCTATGATGAAAATGACAGGCCTCTCTCATCTTTTTAAGTGGGAGAACTTGCACAATTGGTGGCTGACTAAATACTTTTTTGCCCCACTGTATATTATTTTGGTCTTGTATTTCCTTTCTGATAATATCAGGTAGTAATCTGACACAATGAATTTATCTTGTGCAGTTTTTGTAAGAGAGCAGTTTGAGTGTGTGGCTAATCTGTATCCTGTATGTGTGTGTTTACCTTTCTGACAATGGGGACTTGCCTCATGGCTGTTTTCCTTACTGTGGAGATACTACAGGAGACAAAGGAAAACGGTTGTCAGCTCTTCCTCCGACAAGCTACCCCAGGAGTTGTATTTTCTTATTTGGAGGATTTGTCCAGAAACCCATTCTAGGAATTAGCCACCATTTTATAAAACTGCTCTATAGACCATATGTTTGTGATTAGGGATGGTTGTATAGTACAGTGCTACAACCACAGAGCTCTTGATTGATTGACTTGATTAGATAATTAGATGTTGCAGGCTGCTCCAGCCGGAGACAACATCGCATACAAAAAAAAAATGATTGAAGATAAAAACACGATAAAGCCTGTAGGCTTATTTACATTGTGGTCCACATTTTGCAGTGAGATACTGGGCAAGACCGACTCTTTAGATGCACTCAATGTAATTCAAATCAACACATAGCCGTCTTGAGGATATTGTTTTATATAGAGGGTATACACTGAAATATTATACTGTGACAGACCCTGAGGTCTCCCGAATTGTGTGTCTCTGTAGATGTTTTTGCCTGCTGGAGTGTTCATCAGCCTGGGGAAGTGTACAGGCTGCTGTTGGAATGAAAGCTTCATGGTGAGGACTGATGCTTTGGTTACTTATTGTGATTTCAGCCAGTGATTCTATTACTGTGCAAAAAGCAAAGGTGACAGGTCAGCCTTCAAATCAAATCAAATCAAATCTTGATGCGTTCTTCAGCTCAGGTTTTTTTTGTTTTTTTTGTAAACCGTCAAAGTAGGTTCGTGGATGCTATTTGGTTTGTTACACAAGGCTTTGATCCTATTAATAAAAGTACAGATGGTACAAAGGACTATTCTAACACTGTGAGGGACTATGCTAAGCTAATGCTATTAGGCTCATGAAAGGTAAGCTATGCCTAGCTAATCATACAAAGGGGCCATTGTAACACTATTAGGGGGTACACTATGTGAAGGATATGTGAAGGAGGCTTCACCATCAGGGAGTACAAAGCGTCTGGGCCAGGGAGAGGAGCTGAACCTTATCTGTGTATAAACTGGTTTGTAACAGTGATAAGCCAACATTTCTCCTCACACAACCACACACTACTCCCAAGGGGATTGTTATGCAGTTGATCTGGGATTAACAGGTAGGCTTGAACCGTGTGTGTGTGTATATATATTTATATACTAATGTACATTTTGTGTATTATATAGATGTGTGGGTCAGTAATGGCAGCTCTAGTAGGTCTGGCCGGCTCGGGATACTGTTTCATCATCTCAGCCATGGCCATGTTGGAGGGACCTCAGTGCTTCACTGCTCTGGGATGGTCTTATCCCTTCGCTAATGAGGGAGGAAGGTTAGTTTTACCCTCTTCACACAGGAAATGTGAATTATTCTGGAAATATTCTAGCTATGTAGGTTTCTTTTAGGTGCCAAAATGCATTGGAAACAAATCCTCTGTGAGTGTGTGTGTCTGTGTTGTTCTGTTTTTGATTTGGAGTTAATTTTCTGTTGTGTGTCCACTTCCTATTGTGTGTGTGTGTTATGAAATGACATCCTGTCGAGTGAGTCACAGCTTCTTACCTCTAATTAATATCAAACTGCAATACAGACTGTAATATACACAACTTTAATTTCTGTGTCTGTCCACAGGTACCTAATGGAGAAGGACACGTGGTCTAAGTGCCTGCAGCCTGTCAGCATTGTAGAGTGGAACGTGACCCTGATGTCCATTCTGCTGGGCCTCAGTGGGCTGGAGTTCATCATATGTGTCCTGCAGGTCATCAATGGGCTGGTGACAGCTGTCTGCAGACCCTGCTGCTACAAGCAGGACTACACCCTCAATGCCTAAACACACACATAGATGAGACACACACACACACAGACACCTGCACACTTACACAAAATTTGACACACACACATGTAAATTATACATACACACGCATGCATATAACATAAGATTGATGTGCATACACATGATATGACACATGCACACACATACGATACACGCCAGGAGCGTGTACAATGTAATCTGTTTAACATTGCTTTCCAAACACTCCTGGGGGTGCATCTCAATAGTCCAACTTCCTCTCCTCGTATCCTACATAGTCCCTGGGCCAGTTTCTAATCAGAAAGCGTGATTAATAAGCGAATGCTGTCTCATCCCTGTATGAGGGAGAGATACCTGTCTGAATGTTCAGTTAATTTATAGTATTAATTTCAAAGCACTGTATTAGAAATACACTGAATGAATGTGTGTATAATACAGACCAGAACTGTAGTATTTTTTTTATGTTTGATGTCTTAAGTCTACATTTTACTAAAGCACAAAAGTATATATTTTTTTGTATGAAAGTTTTGTCTTTTGTATTACTGTTTTCATTTTCTAAAAATTGTTGTCTCGCAGATGCTAAATTGTTAAGGCCATTTTATATATTTAGTGCATTTGTCATATATTTTAGTGTTTGTGCCGCCTTAAATAAATACGTATTTTCCATTTGAATTGTTCGGATTATAATTTTTTGTAAACATGATACATTTGTCTACGCTGTATACTTTGATACTTATTTGAGTAAGGATAGACGGGTTGGTTGGTGAGCAACAAAACTGACATGTGCGCAACTACGGGGCAAAACAAACAGGGTTGGCTTAGATTGTTGAAAACATGTCAATTATATTATGTCTCTAATGTTTATTGAAAATCTAAATATACTGAACAAAAATAAAAACGCAACATGTAAAGTGTTGGTCCCATGTTTCATGAGCTGAAATAAAAGATCCCAGAAATGTTCCATATGCACAAAAAGCTTATTTATCTCAGATTTTGTGCACAAATTTGTTTTCATCCATGTTAATCAGCATTTCTCCTTTCCCAAGACAATCCATCCACCGGACACGTGTGGCACATCAAGAAGATAATTAAACAGCCCGACCATTACACAGGTGCACCTTGTGCTTGGGACAATAAAATGCCACTCTAAATTGTGCAGTTTTGTTACACAACACAATGCCAGAGATGTCTCAATGTTTTAGGGAGAGTGCAATTGGCATGCTGACTGCAGAAATGTCCACCAGAGCTGTTGCCAGAGAACTGAATGTTAATTTCTCTACAATAAGCCACCCCAACATCGTTTTAGAGAATTTGACAGTAAGTCCAACTGGCCTCACAATCGCAGTCCAGGTGTAACGAGGCCAGCCCAGGACCTCCACATCCGGCTTCTTCACCTGCGGGATTGGCTGAGACAAGCCACCCAGACAGCTGATGAAACTGTGGGTTTGCACAACTGAAAAAATTCTGCACAAACTGTCAGAAACGTCTCAGGGAAGCTCTTCTGCTTGCTCGTCGTCCTCTCCAGGGTCTTGACCTGACTGCAGTCCGGTGTTGTAACCAACTTCAGTGGGCAAATGCTCATCTTCAATGGCCACTGGCACGTTTGAAAATTGCTCTTCACAGATGAATCCTGGTTTCAACTGTACCGGGCAGATGGCAAACTGCGTGTTTGGCGTTGAGTGGTTTGCTAATAACGTTTTGAACAGTGTGCCTCATGGTGATGGTGGGGTTATGGTATGGGCAGTCATAACATTGACAACGAACACAATTGTATTTTATCAATGGAAATTTGAATGCACAGAGATACCGTGACGAGATCCTGAGGCCCATTATCATGCCATTCATCCACTGCCATCGCCTCATGTTTCAGCATGATAACCGTATGTCGCAAGGATCTGTACACAATTCCTGGAAGATGAAAATGTCCCAGTTCTTCCATGGCCTGCATACTCACCAGACATGTTACCCATTGAGCATGTTTAGCATGCTCTGGATCGATGTGTACGACACATGTTCCAGTTCCTGCCAATATCCAGCAACTTTGCACAGCCATTGAAGAGGAGTGGGATAACATTGGCCATTGGTGTCAGAAATAAAGCTTATTTTGTGGATATGGTTAGACAAAGTAACAAAGGGTAGAATGATGTACACGGTGGCGTGTGTGTGTGTCTATGTGTATGTGTATGTGCGTGCGTGACTTTATCCCCATGTCAGAGGTCTGTGTGTGGGGGTCTCACTTTGTGTTTGCATGAAAGGCAATGAGGTCACACTTCCCGTCTGTGATTGGCTGTGTGAACCCATCACCCCAGTATCTATAGGCTGTGTGTCTGTCCAAAAGTTTCCTGACTGACTGCCAAAATGGGAGCTCTCCAGCGATCCTGTTCCTTCTACTCTGGTATGCCACTACTGTGTCCTGTATCACACAGGAATATTTCATTGGAATTAAGGAGATCCAGTGGGATTATGGTCCAGCTGGGGAAAACAATCCTCATCAAAACGCTGAAGGAAGATGAGTGAGTAATTAAGTACAGCTCTAATTTACCTGTCATGTTTTGGGAATTTATAACATGAATGTGTAAGGAATTAGCTGAACACAGTATTGCCCGGGTAGTCCAGCAGATAGATAAATAATTATTAAAATTATCAAACTTAGAACGCTAACACTAGCTACTAGGAACATTTTAACTATTGGAGGCTGGGAAGCATGTCAGTCAACCAGATTTGGATTTCATGTTAGAAGAAAATAGGGTAAAATAATTACAAACAATATCAAAATTATTTGTTTTGTTATCTACCCATTAACTAAACCCCACAGATAATATTGACAACAACTGAGTGCAACATTATGAGTCATAATACCCATCAAATCTAACGGTAAAACACAGAAATGGTTTTAATAGTTTTTTCACTATTCATTTTAATTAGTCATTAATGTGGCTATTATACAGAACTACACATCTTGTCACAAGCTTTGACGTCATCCCTCAATGCACATTTCTACATGCAAACTCATCGACAAGTAGCAAGTAACATAGCAAGTAGATGTTATAGCCTTTTTAGTTTGTGTAAATAATTGATATTGTGTATTTCTCGTGTGTATTCTTGTTTTGCATTTTTCAAATGACCTAGCATTTTTTGTATTACCCCCTTGACCATTGTAGCGAATTAGCTAACCTCAGGTCTCTCCGTGGATCAGAAGCAAGGAAGGTTCTGTGCTATGCATTTGATTGTTTTCCGAGAGGCTTACAGAGGCCATTTTGATTAGGTCAAAGGTCTGTGGTTAGCTAGCTGCTTATGAACATTTGTTAGATAACCACCAACTGTAGTTAAGTATACAACACACGTTACCTTCCTTACAAGTAAAAAGAAAACCAGCATAGGCTAGCATAATGACTGTTGTGACCTTTTTATTGACAAGTTCAGTGAGCTAGTCAGCTACTTTTTCATGTGGTGACATGCTAGTTAGCGTTAGCCCACCAAATCAAATCAAAGTTTATTTGTCACGTGCACCGAATACAACAGGTGTAGTAGACCTTACGGTGAAATGCTTACTTACAGGCTCTAACCAAAAGTGCAAAAAAGGTATTAGGTGAACAATAAGTAAAGAAATAAAAACAACAGTAAAAAGACAGTGAAAAATAACAGTAGCGAGGCTACATGCAGACACCGGTTAGTTGGTCTGATTGAGGTAGTATGTAGATATGGTTAAAGTGACTATGCAGATATGATGAACAGAGAGTAGCGGTAGCGTAAAAGAGGGGTTGGCGGGTGGTGGGGGACAGGACCCTGTGGATGGACAAGTCAGTAACTTTTGAAATGCGATACAGCAATGAATTTATAGATTTATCTGCGCATTATGTTCGTCGTGTTTGCGTATGGTTCTCATGACTTAAAACCTGTTAGAGATAGGGGGCAGTATTTCCCCTTTGGATGAATTGCGTGCCCATAGTGAACTGCATCAAAATCTGTCCTAAATTGCTAATATATGCATATTATTATTATTATTGGATAGAAAACACTCTGCAGTTTCTAAAACCATTTGAATTATGTCTGTGAGTATAACAGAACTCACAGGGCAGGCAATCTTCCAAACAAGTTTTGGAATCCTGAAAGTTAGGGCAACTTTGACGTCATCGCCCCCTCCCTTCCCAACAAGTTATGGATCTGGAAACACTTCCTATGTCTTCCACTAGATGTCCTCATTCAGTAGAAAGTGTAATGGAGCATTTGCTGTGAACTTTCACCTAATGGGAAGGAAAGTAGTAGGTGTCGTAAAAGATTTCCATTTTGTTGAGGCGCGTTTGAGTGCTTCGGCTGTTCCAATCAGCCCCAGATGAAAACGAATGATCCGGTTGGAATGCTATTGGATCTATATGATTATAACATCCTGAAGATTGATTCTGCACTTAGTTTGACCAGTTTCGTCGACCTGTAATATGTAATTTGGAAGTTTTGATGCAAAGTTATCCTGGACCAGAAGTCATTTTTTGGGCATTTGAGCTGAAAGTGGTAGCAAATGCTGCTACTTGGACACTAGAATTGAACATTATGAAACAAAACGATTTATTGTTGAACTAGGACTCCTTGCACTACATTCTGATGAAAGATCATCAAAGGTAAGGGAATATTTATGTTGTAATTTTGTATTTCTGTTGACTCCAACATGGCAGAGAAATATTGCTACTTCTGAGCGCCGTCTCAGATTATTGCAATGTTAGGCTTTTTCCGTAACGTTAAAAAGAAATGTGACACAGCGGTTACATTAAGAACCAGTGTATCATTTTAATTATATGTAGAACATGTATCTTTAGTCAAAGTTTATGATGAGTATTTCTGTTATCTGGCGTAGCTTTCTATAATTCCTCCGGATATTTTGGAGAATTTTCTGAACATGGCGTCAATGTAAACCGAAATTTATGGATATAAAATGCATATTATCGAACAAAACATAAATGTACTGTGTAACATGTCATATGACTGTCATCTGATGAAGATTTTCAAGAGGTTAGTGATTTGATTTTTTTTTTTAAATCCTGCTTTTGTCATTTTATCTTTTGCTGGACAAAATGGCTACGTTTTTTTCTTTGGTTTGGTGGTGGTCTAACATAAATTGTGTTTTCGCCGTAAAAAAATTTAAAATCTGACACGCTGGGTAGATGAACAAGGTGTATATTTTTTATTTGAGGTATTGGACTTGTTAATGTGTGGAGGTTAAATATTTCTAAGAATATTTTTGCATTCCCTGCGCCACCGTTTCAGCTGAACGGGGGGAGAAAACTACCACTGACTAAATGCCTCTTTGTTTTCCAGTCCAACAGAAGTGCATCCCTCAGACCATTTGGGGCATTGACATCCTGTGCCAGTGTGAACAGAGCGCGAGCGTTCAGTTGTGGAGGCTACAGCACATCGAGCTTGTGGATGGACAGGTCAGTAACTCATCAAATATGACACAATATGGTGTAAAACATAGGATTTGTAGACACATCGAAATTGAGACTTTATGTCCCCTTTTACCCATGTTTTAGACATGAGGCGTGACATGCGGAAACATCCGGCGCACCCCACGAGAAGCAGTGCATGATCAACACCACCCTCAGCAAGGAGATCTGCTCTCTCACCCTCTCACTCTGGGGGTAAGACATAATTTAAACATTACAGATATAAATTCCCACTGTGCCCATGATAAAATGCAATGTGAATTGTGTTAATGAAACTGAGGAGTGTTAATGTGTTAATGAAACTGAGGAGATGCACTCAGACCAGCTTTTGTGATGGAACTTACGTTGAACTACATTACTTTAGTTGGCTGCTTTGAGCAAAACTTGAATGGAATAGAATCTATTCTAGGAGCCTATTGTTTGTGTGTGAGGATGGTCTTCACGGAGGCTGTAAGACCCTCCCTCCTTGATATAGAAATCCTTTGACTTCACTGCCTCTTCAATGGTAAGATCCCTTGCACCATAGGGACACTTGACCTCCACCACTGCTGTAGTGCACCCCAGACCATCCAGTATGTCACCCAGGATCCCTGACACCTGCACATCTATCCCTGTAGCCATTTGAATGCCTTGATGCCCTCTGCTTAGTTATGTGCCCCACTTTACAGACAACACCCGATCCAACGACTGTGATTTGAGGACCATTTTTAGCAACAACGGAGTAACCACTGCTCCACAATTGCTGGCCGTCAACCTCCCTCTCCTCATCAAATCAAAATCAAATCAAACTTTATTTGACACATGCGCCGAATACAACAAGTGTAGACTTCACCGTGAAATGCTTAATTACAAGCCCTTAACCAACAGTGCAGTTCAAGAAGATGAAAATACTTACCAAGTAGGCTAAAATAAAAAGCAATAATAAAAAGTAACACAATAAGAATAACGAGGCTATATACAGGGGGCACAGGTACCGAGTCAGTGTGCGAGGATACAGGCTAGTTGAGGTAATCTGTACATGTAGGTGGGGGCGAAGTGACTATGCATAGGTAAAAAACAAAACAGTGAGTAGCAGCAGTATACAAAAGAGTGGGGGAGTGTCAATGTAAATTGTCCTGTGGCGATTTTTATGAATTGTCTTGTGGGTAGAAGCTGTTGAGGAGCCTTTTGGTCCTAGACTTGGCGTTCCGGTACCGCTTGCCATGCGGTAGCAGAGAAAACAGTCTTGGGTGACTGGACTGGAGTCTGACAATTTTATGGGCTTTCCTCTGACACCGCCTATTATATAGGTCCTGGATGGCAGGAAGCTTGGCCCCAGTGATGTATTGGGCCGTTCGTACTACCCTCTGTAGCGCCTTATGGTGAGATGTCGAGCAGTTGTCATACCAGGCGGTGATGCAAGCAAACAGCATTGGTATTCCTTGTGGGTCAAGGGGTGGGTAGGGTGGGTGTCAGGGATGATGGTCCTTGACTAGTCTCCAAAGCACTTCATGATGATGTGAGTGCTACCGGTCAGGATGCTCTCGATGGTGCAGCTGTAGAACCTTTTGAGGTTCTGAGGACCCATGCCAAATCTTTTCAGTCTCCTGAGGGGGAAAATAATTTGTCGTGCCCTCTTCACGACTGTCTTGGCATGTTTGGACCATGATAGTTTGTTGGTGATGTGGAAACTCTCGACCCACTCCACTACAGCCCCGTCAATGTTAATGGGGGCCTGTTCACCACAATCAGCTCCTTTGTTTTGCTCACTTGAGGGAGAGGTTGTTGTCAGCCACTGACCTTCTCCCTATACCCTTGGCCAGCGATGGTGTTCAGTCGTGGGTGAACAGAGAATACAGGAGGGGGCTTCCTCAATGCCATTGCATGAATCCTGGAACACATTCCAGTCTGTGCTAGCAAAACAGTTCTGTAGTGTAGCATCCATGTCATCTGATCACTTCCGTATTGAGCGAGTCACTGGTACTTCCTGCTTTAATCTTTGCTTGTAAGCAGGAATCAGGAGGATAGAAATATGGTCATATTTGCCAAATTAAGGGCGGTGGAGAGCTTTGTATGCATCTCTGTGTGTGGAGTAAAGGTGGTCTAGGAATTTTTTTCCCTGGTCACACATGTGCCATGCTGGTAAAAATGTGGTAAAACTGATTTATGTTTGCCTGCATTAAAGTCCCCGGCCACTAGGAAAGCCGCTTCTAGGTGAGAATTTTATTCTTTGCTCATGGCCACGTCTCGGCGACATGGTGTGCCAGTTGGGGTTGGTGTGCTGTCCAACTGTTGCCTGCAGTATAGCCTCCTGCTGATCCACCAACAGCGCCATGCCAGTGAGGATGTCTGCATGTCTCAGGTGCCCTTGTTTTTTAACAGTGTCCGGGGATGACAGGGAGGGTAGTAGCTGTTCTGGCTCAGGTTCAAGGAAACATGCCATTCCACTGAACCTGCCCCGGTTCCTTAAAACTTTTTAGGGATAGGGGGCAGCATTTTCAGTTTGGATGAATTGCGTGCCCATAGTGAACTGCCTCCTACTCTGTCCCAGATGCTAATATATGCATATTATTATTACTATTGGATAGAAAACACTCTGAAGTGTTTAAAACTGTTTGAATTATGTCTGTGAGTATAACATAACTCATATGGCAGGCAAACTTCCAAACAGGAAGTGGAAATTCTGGGGCTGGTTGATTTTCAACTCATCGCCTATTCACATCCCAGTACGATATGGATCTGTTCGCACTTCCTACGCCTTCCACTAGATGTCAACAGTCAGTAGAACGTGGAATGAATCCTCTAGTGTGATGTGGGGTCAGATGGCAGCTATTTGAGTCAGTGGTCATGCAGAATGCCAGTTCATGGTCAGGCGCATTCCTCATGATATCGCCATGCATTCCATTACTCTGTAGACAAAAACGAATGCTCCGGTTGGAACGTTATTGGATATATATGATAATAACATCCTTAAGATTGATTCTCTACTTAATTTGACCAGTTTATTCGACCTGGAATATAACTTTTTAAAGTTTTCGTCCGAGTTTGCCTGGACCGGCGTCAGCTTTTGGACATGTGAGCTAAACGTGCTAGCAAAAGTAGCTAATTGGACACTAGTAATGGACATTATCGAACAAAACAACGATTTATTACGGAACTAGGATTCCTGGCACTGCATTCTGATGAAAGATCATCAAAGGTAAGGGAATATTTATGATGTAATTTCGTATTTCTGTTGACTCCAACATGGCGGAGAAATGTTATGTACTTCTGAGCACCGTCTCAGATTATTGCATGGTACTCATGAAGCTGGATGAGAGAATGTCAGGAGTGTGCAAAGCTGTCATCAAGGCAATGTGTGGCTACAAAGTGTGGAATCTCAAATGTAAAATATATTTTGATTTGTTTAACACTTTTTTGGTTACTACATGACTCCATATGTGTTATTTCATAGTGCTGATGTCTTCACTATTATTCTACAATGAAGCAATTAGTAGAAATAAAGAAAAAACATTGAATGAGTGGTGCATCCAAACTTTTGACTGGTACTGTACATGTTTAAGTATCTAAACTCAGCAAAAAAATAAACGTTCTCTCACTGTCAACTGCATTTATTTAACATGTGTAAATATTTGTATGAACATAAAAAGATTCTACAACTGAGACATAAACTGAACAAGTTCCACAGACATGTGACTAACAGAAATAGAATAATGTGTCCCTGAACAAGGGGAGGGGGGGCAAAATCAAAAGTAACAGTCAGTTTCTGGTGTGGCCACCATCTGCATTAAGTACTGCAGTGCATCTCCTCCTCATGGACTGCACCAGATTGGCCACTCTTTCACCAAGGCACCTGCAAGTTCCCGGACATTTTTTCTGGACATTTCTGGGGGGGAATGTCCCTGGCCCTCACCCTCCGATCCAACAGGTCCCAGACGTGCTCAATGGGATTGAGATCTGGGCTCTTCGCTGGCCATGGCAGAACACTGACATTCCTGTCTTGCAGGAAATCATGCACAGAACGAGCAGTATGGCTGGTGGCATTGTCATGCTGGAGGGTCATGTCAGGATGAGCCTGCAGGAAGTGTACCGCATGAGGGAGGAGGATGTCTTCCCTGTAACGCATAGCATTGAGATTGCCTGCAATGACAACAAGCTCAGTCCGATGATGCTGTGACACACCGCCCCAGACCATGACGGAACCTTCACCTCCAAATTGATCCGCTCCAGAGTACAGGCCTCAGTGTAACGCTCATTCCTTCGACGATAAATGCAAATCCAACCATCACCCCTGGTGAGACAAAAACGCAACTTGTCAGTGAAGAGCACTTTGTGCCAGTCCTGTCTGTTCCAGCAACGGTGGGTTTGTGCCCATAGGCAACGTTGTTGCCGGTGATGTCTGGTGAGGACCTGCCTTCCAACAGGCCTACAAGCCCTCAGTCCAGCCTCTCTCAGCCTATTGCGGACATCCTGTACCTGTCCCGCAGGTGTGATGTTCAGATGTACCGATCCTGTGCAGGTGTTGTTACATGTGGTCTGCCACTGCGAGGACGATCAGCTGTCTGGCCTGTCTCCCTGTAGCGCTGTCTTAGGCGTCTCACAGTAACGGACATTGCAATTCATTGCCCTGGCCACATCTGCAGTCCTCATGCCTCCTTGCAGTATGCCTAAGGCACATTCACGAAGATGAGCAGGGACCCTGGGCATCTTTCCTTGTGTTTTTCAGACTCAGTAGAAAGGCCTCTTTAGTTTCCTTAACTGTGACCTTAATTGCCTACCGTCTGAGAGCTGTTAGTATCTTAACGACCGTTCCACAGGTGCATGTTCATTAATTGTTTATGGTTCATTGAACAAGCATGGGAAACAGTGTTTAAACCCTTTAGCATGAAGATCTGTGAATTATCTTTGAAAGACAGGGTCCTGAAAAGGGACGTTTCTTTTTTTGCTGAGTTTATATAGGCCTTAAAGTGGTTGAAAAAGTATCCAATTGTCATACTTGCGTAAAAGTAAAGATACCTCAATAGAAAATTATTTAACTAAAAGTGAAAGTCACCCAGTAAAATAGTAATTGAGTAAAAGTCTAAAAGTGATTGCTTTTAAATTCACTTAAGTATCAAAAGTAAAAGTAATTGCTCAAATATACTTAAGTATCAAAAGTAAAAGTATACATTTAAAATTCCTTATATTGGGCCATTTTCTTGGTTTTATTTTATTTACGGGTAGCGAGGGACACTAGCGAGCCCACCAGATCAGAGGCAGTAGGGATGACCAGGGATGTTCTCTTGATAAGTGCGCAAATTCAACCATTTTCCTGTCCTGCTAAGCATTTAAAATGTAACGAGAAATTTTTGGTGTTGGGAAAAATTAATGGAGTAAAAAGTACATTATTTTCTTTAGGAATGTAGTATAGCAAAAGTAAGTTGTCAAAAATATAAATAGTAATGTACAGATATCCAAAAAAACGACTTAAGTAAAAATACTTTAAAGTACTTCTTAAGAACTTTACACCACTGAGGCCTTATAAAGTGTTTATGAAGGCTTCATTATAGCCTTGTATGACGATCCTGATCTCGGGAGCTGTGGGATCAGATAAAGTCTCTGCTGCAGGCATCAGCGGACAGCTGTTTGGGAACCTGCAGGTTCTGAACATGGTGGTGGGGGACAGGGTGTACTGGTACCTGAAGGGGATGGGCAATGAGGTGGACATCCATACTGCCTACTTCCATGGACGCATTGACCATAAGGTAAAGTCCTGTGCAGGGCAGTAATTAAGTGGTAACACTCCCGGCACTTGTCGCATACAAATCTCCCCACTGGAGACCAGGGTTCAATCTCTGCAGTCACAGTTTCTCCCACCTGCCTATATCCTCTTCTGATTTCTATACGGTCTCAATGAATAAAAGATAAGGTCCTATATGTGACAATAACTTTTAAAAAATCACTAGGTGAGGTAAACCTTTCCTGAAATATTCATGATATGCCTTATATACGTTTTCTTCAAGCTGGTTACTTACCTGTTTTTTAAAATATATAAAATAAAAAAAACTTAGGGTCACATATAGGACCTTACCTTTTGTTCATTGAGACCTTTTAGTCATTAGGACCCACAGGGTGTGCAGACTTTTATTCTAGCCCAGGAATAACACATCTGAATCTGACTTTCTCTCGTCCGGTGTTCCCCAGCTTAGTGGATGTTTCACCTATCCTCAGCCACCTTCCAGACGGTGAAGATGAAGCCTCAGTACCCTGGCTCCTGGTTGCTGCACTGCCACATCACAGACCACATCATGGCTGGTATGGAGACCATCTACACCACCATTGAGAAAGGTGAGGAGTGTGTGTGAGTTCACTATGTGAAGAGCGGTGTTACCTTAGCGTGCGCGTGTGTGTCTGTTTATTTAATCATTTTGTTGTTACTCCTACTTGTGAATGCTCATACAACTAACCTCTCTGTGTGTTTTTGTGTCTTCAGTATAAAGTTTATTTTGGGGATGAACGCGGCGCAAAACTTCATTAAAACACAGAAACAGCTAATAAAGCTATTTACATCTCTTCAGTAATTACATAATGACCTCGTATTCCACACAAGGAGCACAGTGACTACTGACCACAAACTGAACACATTAATGCACTAAACGGATTTAATACAGGAGTGATAAGTATAATTTTTTGTCATTATCTGTTGTCTAGTAGTCTTTTTAATAGCTAGGGCCATCTACTTTAAACCTCTTAAGCTGAAAGTCCCCGATAAATCAAGCAGTAGAATAACTTTTTTTGTTTTAAGTGTATGTTTACTTTACTTATTTGATTTATTTCACACCATTTTATAAGACGACAGCCATCCAAACTGTTTTAGCACCATGTAAATAATCTCATGTAGAATAAGCTTGTATTTGCCTCCCTCTGGTGGTCGGCTTTATATCATATCAATTTATATCACAACACTGCAACCTCAAATTCAAATCAAATTTTATTGGTCACATACACATGGTTAGCAGATGTTAATGCGAGTGTAGCGAGATGCTTGTGCTTCTAGTTCCGACCGTGCAGTAATATCTAACAAGTAATCTAACAATTAAACAACTAACTTATATACACACACACACACAAGTATAAAAGAATGTATAAGAATATGTACATAGAAATATATGGATGAGCGATGGCCGAACGGCATAGGCAAGATGCAGTAGATGGTATAGAGTACAGTATATACAAATTAGATGAGTAATGTAGGGTATGTAAACATTATATAAAGTGGCATAGTTTAAAGTGACTAGTGATACATTTATTACATCCAATTTTTAATTATTAAAGTGGCTAGAGATTTGAGTCAGTATATTCGCAGCAGCCACTCAATATCAGTGATGGCTGTTTAACAGTCTGATGGCCTTGAGATAGAAGCTGTTTTTCAGTCTCTCGGTCCCAGCTTTGATGCACCTGTACTGACCTCGCCTTCTGGATGATAGCGGGGTGAACAGGCAGTGGCTAGGGTGGCTATTGTCTTTGATGATCATTTTGGCCTTCCTGTGACATCGGGTGGTGTAGGTGTCCTGGTAGTTTGCCACCGGTGATGCATTGTGCAGACCTCACAACCCTCTGGAGAGCCTTACGGTTGTGGGCGGAGCAGTTTCCATACCAGGCGGTGATACAGCCCGACAGGATGCTCTCAATTGTGCATCTGTAAAAGTTTGTGAATGTCTTTGGTGACAAGCCAAATTTCTTCAGCCTCCTGAGGTGCTATTGCGCCTTCTTCATCACGCTGTCTGTATGGGTGGACCATTTCAGTTTGTCCGTGATGTGTACACCGAGAAACTTAGGACTTTCCACCTTCTCCACTACTGTCCCATTGATGTGGATAGGGGAATGCTCCCTCTGCTATTTCCTGAAGTCCACGATTATCTCCTTTGTTTTGCTGATGTTGAGTGTGAGGTTATTTTCCTGACACCACACTCCCGAGGGCCCTCACCTGTAGGCCGTCTCGTCGTTGTTGGTAATCAAGCCTACCACTGTAGTGTCGTCTGCAAACTTGATGATTGAGTTGGAGAAATGCATGGCCACACAGTCATGGGTGAACATGGAGTACAGGAAAGGGCTGAGAATGCACCCTTGTGGGGTCCCAGTGTTGAGGATCAGCGGGGTGGAGATGTTGTTTCCTACCCTCACCAACAGGGGGCGGCCCATCAGAAAGTCCAGGACCCAGTTGCACAGGGCAGGGTCGAGACCCTGAGTTTGGAGGGGTCGATGACGAGTTTGGAGGGTACTATGGTGTTAAATGCTGAGCTGTAATTGATGAACAGCATTCTTACATAGGCATTCCTCTTGTCCAGATGGGTTAGGGCAGTGTGCAGTGTGATTGCGTCGTCTGTGGACCTATTGGGGCGGTATGCATATTGGAGTGGGTCTAGGGTGTCAGGTAGGGTGGAGGTGATATGATCTTTGACTAGTCTCTCAAAGCACTTCATGATGACGGAAGTGAGTGCTACGGGGCGATAGTCATTTAGCTCAGTTACCTTAGCTTTCTTGGGAACAGGAACAATGGTGGCCCTCTTGAAGCATGTGGGAACAGCAGACTGGGATAGGGATTGACTGAATATGTCCGTAAACACCAGCCAGCTGGTCTGCGCATGCTCTGAGGACACGGCTAGGGATGCTGTCTGGGCCGGCAGCCTTGCGAGGGTTAACATGTTTAAATATTTTACTCACGCTGTGGTGAAGGAGAGCCCGCAGGTTTTGGTAGAGGGCCGTGTCAGTGGCACTGTATTGTCCTCAAAGCGAGCAGAGAAGTTGTTTAGTTTGTCTTGGAGCAAGACATCAGTGTCAGCAACGAGGCTGTTTTTCTTTATGTAATCCGTGATTGACTGTAGACCCTGCCACATACGTCTCGTGTCTGAGCCGTTGAATTGTGATGCTACTTTGTCTCTATACTGACACTTAGCTTGTTTGATTGCCTTGCGGAGGGAATAGCTACACTGTTTGTATTCGGTCATGTTTCCGGTCGCCTTGCCATGATTAAAAGCAGTGGTGTGCGCGAATGCTACCATCGATCCACGGTTTCTGGTTGGAGAGGGTTTTAAGTCACCGTGGGTACAACATCACTGATGCACTTGCTAATAAACTCGCCCACTGAATCAGCATATACATCAATGTTGTCTGAGGCTTTACGGAACATGTCCCAGTCCACGTGATCGAAGCAGTCTTGAAGCGTCGAATCAGATTGGTCGGACCAGCGTTGAACAGACATGAGCACTGGCGTTTCCTGTTTTAGTTTCTGTCTATAGGCTGGAAGCAACAAAATGGAGTCGTGGTCAGATTTGCCGAAAGGAGGGCGAGGGAGGGCTTTTGTATGCGTCGTGGAAGTTAGAGTAGCAATGATCCAGAATTTTGTCTGCCCGGGTCACACATTCGATACGCTGAGAAAATTTAGGGAGCATAGTTTTCAGATTAGCCTTGTTAAAATCCCCAGCTACAATAAATGCAGCCTCAGGATATGTGGTTTCCAGTTTCCATAGAGTCCAAAGAAGTTCTTTCAGGGCCGTCGAGGTGTCTGCTTGGAGGGGGGATTCTAGGTCAGGTGAACAAAAGGACTTGAGTTCCTGTATGTTGTTATGATCACACCCCAATTAGTTAATCATAAGGCATACACCCCCGCCCTTCTTCTTACCAGAGAGATGTTTGTTTCTGTTGGCGCGATGCGTGAAGAAACCCGGTGGCTATACCGACTCTGATAATTTATCCCGAGTGAGTCATTTCTCCATGAAACAGAGGATGTTACAATCTCTGATGTCTCTCTGGAAGGCAACCCTTGCTCGAATTTCGTCTACCTTGTTGTCAAGAGACTGGACATTGGCGAGTAGTATATTCGGGAGCAGTGAGCGATGTGCCCGTCTACGGAGCCTGTCCAGAAGACCGCTCCGTCTGCCGCGCCGTTGTTTTGGGTCGCCTACTGGGATCAATCAATTGTCCTGGGTGGGGGACCAAACAGAGGATCCGCTTCGGGAAAGTCATATTCCTGGTCATAATGTTGGTAAGTTGACATTGCTCTTATATCCAATAGTTCTTCCCGGCTGTATATAATAAGACTTAAGATTTCCTGGGGTAGCAGTGTAAGAAATAATTACATACAAAAACAAAATAATATAAAATAATGCATTGATAATATATTGCCCTCTTGCTAGATTGATGACTAAAGTCATAGCGAAACAGTGCAAAACTGCTGTCAGTTAAACTTAAGTGCTGCCTGTCTACCCTGTACCCTACTTGATGTGTGAACTGCTGACTGCACATAAATTGCTGAAGATTGTTGACACATCAACCAGCATTAACGGGACAGGGCAATTTGTGACTTGTTTTGATAATCAGTGGCTGTATTGGAGGCGGAGTGGTCTCTCCTCTCCTAGGCAATCAGCAATTAGTACAGGTAGGCATGCTCTTCACCTCTACTAGGCAATTAGCAATTTGTATTACTACTTCAGTCTCTCCTGGTTTCTAGTTAGCAAAACTAAAACCGTCGCCAAAAACAAAGACAGTTCTGCTGAGTTGTTTGAGGAAGGAAAGAGAAGGCCCCACACCACTCTCACTTGAGTATCTTAGCATGTTATTTTCTGATTCTCTTTTTGCACTTTTGTAGCTTTGTCAACTATGTGTGTGTGTTCTATATCTGTTCACTCCTCTCCCAGTTGGCTTTACAGACACTCCCCACCCCTTGGCTGCAACCCTTCTAATTGAATGTACCCTGCGCATACAACCCATGTCGAATTCTGGGTCTCTGGCAGCGTTTGGAACTGCCAATCTGCTGCAGAGAACGCAGAGTTCGTCTCAGCCTATGCTGCCCTTCAGTCCCTTGACTTTTTGGCCCTGACAGAGCTGTGGATCAACCCAGAGAACACTGCTACTCTTGCTGTTATCTCATCTGACTACATTTTCTCTCAAAGTCCAAGAGCTTCTGTTCGTCTCGGTGGCAGCACACTAATTTCTCTGACTGGAGATTTTCTCCCTCACCTGTCCATCTTCTTATTTGAATTCCATGCTGTCACTTGTCCACTCAAGTTTAACATTGTCATCTATCGCCCACCTGGTGACTTTGGAGTTTTCTTCCATGAGCTTGGACACCTTGATAGGCTCATTTCCTGACGATGGCTCACCGTTCTCTGTACTTGGTTACTTCTACCTCCCGATGTCTGCCTTCAAATCATTTCTTTCCCCTCCCCTCCCCTCTTTTTGACCGCAAAAGCAGGGAATACGCTTGAACTCCTCTTTACTAGAGGCTGTTTGCCTACTAATCTCACTGCAAACCCCCTCCGGGTCTCTGATCGCTACTTTGTTTCCTGATTCGACCCTACACTCCTCCCTTTCTGCATCCTATGATTCACACTGTCCACTTTGATCCTGGCCCGGCTTGGACTTAACCTCCTGCTCCGTGGCTGAGTGACTCATTGCGAGTTTGCAGAACGGGGCTACAGGCAGCTGAGCCAAATGTAGAAAAACTAAACTGCCGGAGGACCTGTCATCCTTTCACGCCCTCCACCTTCTCTTCCTCTGTATATGCTGCTAAAGCCACTTTCTATCAATCTACACTTCTAGCTTCTGCTTCTAACCCGAGGGAACTCTTTTTCCACCTTCTCCTCCCCCCATCTGCGGACGACATTGTCAAGCACTTTGAAAAGGTTGACGACATCCGCTCCTCAATCACTCAGCCTACTGAGTCACTAGTCCCACTCACGCAGAATTACCTTACGCCCTGACCTCTTTCTCCCCTCGCTCTCCAGATGAAATCCTGCGACTAGGGAGATCTGGCCGCCGACAACCTGCCCACTCGACCCCATCCCCTCCAGATCATCTCTGGGGAGCTTCTCCCATTCCTCACTTCCCTCATCCCTGACCACTGGCTGTGTCCCCTCTGACTTCAAAATGGCCCGAATCACTCCCCTCAAGAAACCAACACTCATCTGATGTCACCTATAGACCTGTATCCCTTTTATTTCCAAAACACTTGAGCGTGCGGTCTCTGCTCAACTCTCTCGTCATCTCTCTCAGAACCATCTCTTGACCTTAACCAGTCAGGCTTCAAGACGGGTCACTCAACTGAGACTACTCTTGTCACAGAGACTCTTCGCACTGCCAAAGCTCACTCTCTGTCCTCTGTTCTCATCCTTCTAGATCTAGCCGCTCCCTTCAACACAGTGAACTATCAGATCCTCTCCACCCTCAGGCCTGGGTGTCTGGCTCCGCAAACTCTTGGATTGTGTCCTACCTGGCAGGCCACTCCTAACAAGTGACGTGTGCACCACATACACTCACTTTTGGTGTGTCATCACTGTTGACAACTCCAATATCGCCCTCCTGGAGTGCAAAGAATCTTGCCTTGACCCTAGATGACCGTCAAAGCTTGCGTCCACTACACCCCAACCCAAGCACTCCACCCCCCCCCCCACTTCCAAAAACACCTGAAACCGTATCCTCTTTAAAGAGTGTCTTTAAAGCATCCCCCTAGCTCTGACTTTGCTGATAGATACTTTGAGGAAAAGTGTCTTTACTATGCCTGTGAGATTTTTGTCCCGCCTAGAAGATGAATGCATTAAGTCGCTCTGGATAACAACGTCTGCTAAATTACTCAAATGTTGATGCTTGTCTAATGTCAATGCTCTGAAATCAGTTTTGAAAATATAACATCCTTTTGTTTGTCCAACATTGGCATATATACACATGGTGAAAGGAGAAGAATGCTAATTAAATATTTTTTTAGAGCATTTATTAATGCCGCAAGCAAAACATCACGATTATACAGTGAGGTCATAGCTTCCTTCATTCCATGTTATTGAAACACCTTTTTCTCTTCACCCAATAAACAGAAGAAAAGCCAGAACAGTCCAGTGTGTAACTTAACATCAAGTTCATAATACTCTGTCGTAAAGAAAAGGTCTCGCAGTGTATCAGGGGAGTCTACATAGAGGACTAGTACCACTGCAGGGTATGACTAGGAACACAGCATCAATACTTGGGAACAGAAAGACAAAGTGAGGTCGTAAAATCAGTGTCTCTGCACCTCATTTAACTAATGACTACAAACATGGTTGTTTTTGGTATGTGGGCCGTTTTCATTAGGCTCTACAGTAGTAGGTAGTGTTTGAGAGGCTCACTCCACACTAAGTGGTTGATTGTCCAGTACGGTCCAGGTTTAGGACCCTCTATTGCATTAGAATCGTTAGGGAAATTCCCATTCAAACCAGCATACCATTTGGAATGTTTGCTTAATGGACACATGTGTTCTACTTATTCAAAAGCTGTCCTAGAAATTGGGTGGACCATGGAATGTTAATTTTTTTTTATTTTTTTAGAGCTACTGTATATCTGTTCCACACGGTCCTTACGTCATGAGATTTCTCTGGCTGCACTCCAGCAGGTGAGGCAGGAAGAAGTGTGCCGTCCCGTCATCAGGCAACAGGTCCAGAAACTCCAGTGGATTCAGCTCCATGGCAACCACCACCAGCGTTTCTGTTGTCGGGGAAAATACAGATGTTGCGGCCCAAACTCTCTGAATATTAAAGGGGCAATCAGCGAGTTCTGCATACATATTTTTTATTAATGATATACCGATTTGATTCTTGAGGAATAGAACTTATACATGTCTCATGATCTTAGTTCAACTGTCGTACCCCATCAGAAACCAAAAATATATGCTTGTTTTAGTCCACTGTGTGTAAACAATGGAATTGTAAACAAAAACTCTATAGCCTCAAAACATAGTTAAAACTATAATTTTGATATCATGGATGGTCAATCCTTGCATCCATAACACTGTCTATTAATGTAGGACTGGTTACATTTCTCCAGCTGTTTACCAAAACTGCAGATTTCCCATTTTAACTACAGCAATAGAGGTGACATTATGGAGTTAAACCCTATGCTTGAATCACAGGCTAGTCTAAGTGTACCTTTGAGTGCAGACAGTAAGATGGTGTTCTCTCCCCCTGCTGCTCTGGTTCTCTCACACAGCTCAGGAAACAGTTTCTGCCACCACAGAGTCTGAACAAAATCACATGAATATAATACAAATGTTAGAGTTCAGACTTTAGGATTAAGGTAAGGGGTTATGAGGATTTAAGGTTGGGCAAATACTATGAGTTCCGCAGTAGGGTCAGAGGAGTTGGGGCAGTGCGTTTCACAGTAGGGTGAGAGTTACAGTGCATAGCAGTACCCACCATTTTGTCATTCTGCAGCTCGTGGTTAGCGTAGGGGATGATCGCCTGAGGACATCGGTCTAGAAGCCTCTCGATGGAGCTCTCGTGGCAGTCCAGCTTGGTGGCACAGAGCAAGTGCACACTTAGCCCCGCGTTGTCCCCGTCTGGCAGCTGCTCCAACAGGGGCAGGATGGACGACACATCCAGGGTGGGACCGCACAGCAGGGACTGGGAAGGAGTGAACATTGAGGGTTTATTGTTTGTTCACCATATTGGTGAATTTACAAGTAAGGCATAACAAAGCTTTATTTTACATGTTGATTGGTTGGTTAATTGATAGACAATGTAGAGAGATTGACCTGTAGTTTCTGGAGGTCCTCCTGGTGATCTTGAATGATACTGAAGTGATCTGGAGTCAGGATGCTGACCCAGGGATACGGCACACCATAGTGAGAACATGAGTTGATCTACAACACAGAAACAATGTTGTTGTGGTCCTGAACTAGCCCACCTGATGCACCTATAAAATGGCTTGATGGTTAGTGGACAACTTTAATCAGGTATGCTGGCTGCGAAATAGTTAAAACATCTGGGGGTGTCCTGAGGAGAGGTTTGAAAACCCCTGATCTACACAACAGATACACAACCGATATATAGACAGTCTTACTGTAGGACTACCTCTCTACTACCTCCTAGCTAGGCTATAACCCTGGGGAACATCATGCCATAGTGACAAGAACACAACAAACTACAGAGACAGAAACAAACCAGGTCGTCTGCGGTCTTGAGTGGTTTCATGCCTTGGCTGTCTCGGCGCGTGACGCGGTCAATGTAGACAGAGGTGAGGCGGAACAGCAGCTCCTGGATGACAGCTTCCTGTGATGAGGCCATCAGCAGGGCCTCCCAGAAGTCCACCATCAGCTGAGGGCCTCCCTGGGGCCCTGACAGGTTCCCACAAAGCTTCTACAGGACACACACATACACATTTCAATACATTCACAATGATACATGAACATTTTAAAGATCATACTTGGGATCAGGAAATCCTACAGAAATCCTATAGGAATGACTTACACACAAACACTGTAACCCTAACCTGGAAGAAGAGGTCAGCCTCGTCCAGTTTGACCTTGTTATTCTCGTGTAGCGCAACCATGGCTGCTACCAGCAGACCTTCCTGGCTGTCCCTGAGGTGGTGTGCCAGGGGGGTGGGCACCACCGTGTGCCCTCTGCCATGCAGCAGCAGTTTGTGCTCCTCGATGAACCCATATACCTGCAGCATCTGGGTAGGTATATAGACAGTTAAAGCTACAATATGTAACTTTTTCGGCAACCGGACCAAATTTACATAGAAATGTGAGTTATAGATCTGTCCTTCTCATTGAAAGCAAGTTTAAGAAGTGGTAGATCTGTTTTGTGTGTGCTATTTCTATGCTTCCCGTTCTTAAGTTATTTTTTTTGTATCTTTTACTTTTTTTGATTATGGAAAAAATATTTCACAGTGGTTTAGATGGTACAATGACTGCTTGTTTTGTCACATAAATGGAATTAGGCGAACTTACGATGTCGCCGGAGGGGAGGGCTGCTGTCTTATCGGCTCTTAACCAACCATGCTATTTTTTTGTTTTTTTTCACATTGTTCGTAACTTGTTTTGTACATAATGTTGCTGCTACTGTTTCTTATGACCGAAAAGAGCTTCTAGACATCAGAACTGCGATAGCTCACCTCAAACTGGATGAAGAGCCCTTCAATGAGTCGGACGGGAGGGATATACTACTACAGACACCCGACCATGCCCAGATCCCAGTGATTCACTGGAGAAGGAAACTTATATTTTGTGGAAAAAGATCAGGGTGCCTGAGAATCAGGCGACGAGTGGCTAATCTGCCCTTGCCTTCCGTCCTGCTAGCTAATGTTCAATTGCTGGAAAATAAATGGGAGGATCGGAAAGGATGTATATCCTACCAACGGGACATTAAAAATGGTTATTTCTTATGTTTCACTGAGTTGTGGCTGAACGACGACATTAAGAACATACAGCTGTCGGGTTATCCACTCCATTGGCAGGACAGAACAGCAGCCTCTGGTAAGACAAGGGGCAGGGGCCTATGCATATATATGTGAACAACAGCTGGTGCACGATATCTAAGGAAACTGCTCTGCCTCCGACCACAAGGCACTACAGAGGGTAGTGAATACGTCCCAGTACATCACCAGGGCCAAGCTTCCTGCCGTCCAGGACATCTATACCAGTGTGAGAGGAAGGCCCTAAAAATAGTCAAAGACTCCAGCCACCCTAGTCATAGACTGTTCTCTCTGCTACCGCACGGCAAGAGGCTCCTAGCTAGTTTCTACCCCCAAGCCATAAGACTCCTGAACAGCTAATCAAATGGCTACCCACATTATTTGCATTGCTCCCCCCCTCTTCTCCACTGTTGCTACTCTGTTATTATCTATGCATAGACACTTTAATAACTCTACCTACATGTACATATAACCTCAATACTGGTGCCACCACACATTGACATTGACTCTGTATCAAGCCCCACTATTGTTATGTACTGCTGCTCTTTCATTATTTGCTATTCTTATCTTATCTTTTTTTCCCTGTTTTCTTTAAACTGCATTGTTGGTTAATGGCTTGTAAGTAAGCATTTCACTGTAAGGTCTACTATATGTTCTATACCTGTTGTATTCGGCGCATGTGACAAATAAAATTTGATTTCAACTATTAGAATTTCAGCAACCAGGAAATGGCGGAGCGATTTCTGCCTATTGCGCCTTTAAATTACACACATCATGGAAATACGCAGTAGTACGTATACCACATCTACATACTAAACCACTTTATTTGGATCCACAGTACAATATAATCTACATTTCAATACACACACGCAGTCAACACACACAAACCTCTGTGTGTCTGTCCATGTGTTGTCTGTAGAGCTGCAGGTCTCCCATGCGGAGGGCCAGGGCAGCCTTGGAGAGAGTGAGGGGTACAGAGGGGGCTCCGATGGACTCCAGGCGCTCTAGGTGGGCCAGGCCACTGTCAGGGCTGGCTCTGACCATGGAGGGGCTGGCTATAACATGGGGGAGCTGGGACGGCTCGGCCACACCGAAGATATCCAGCACCTCGTTGGCTGTCTCCTACATTACACACACAGGCAAGAACCCTTGGCTATCAACATTCAACACTATTGAATCAGATGTGCTTGTGTTGGAATTTAACAAAAATGTGGAATGGCTGGAGGTCACCAAGGACTGGTGTAGCTACCTCAGTGAGCTCCTCCATGGTCTCCTCATAGAGTGAGTGTTTGAGGAAGAAGAGGAACCCCTTCCCATAGCCACAGGGGCTGCTGGACAGACACCTGTTCCTGGAGATCACCTCTGTCACAGACAGGCCGGACATCTTATAGTAGGGCAGGGCCAGGTGGCAGTCACGCTTATCAAACCTACACATACAGTGGGGCAAAAAAGTATTTAGTCAGCCACCAATTGTGTAAATTCTCCCATTTAAAAAGATGAGAGGCCTGTAATTTTCATCATAGGTACACTTCAACTATGACAGACAAAATGAGAAGAAAAAAAATCTGAATCACATTGTAGGATTTGTAATGAATTTATTTGCAAATTATGGTGGAAAATATTTATTTGGTCACAGACAAACAAGCAAGATTTCTGGCTCTCACAGACCTGTAACTTCTTCTTTAAGAGGCTCCTCTGTCCTCCACTCGTTACTGTATTAATGGCACCTGTTTGAACTTGTTATCAGTATAAAAGACACCTGTCCACAACCTCAAACAGTCACACTCCAAACTCCACAAAGGGCAAAGACCAAAGAGCTGTCAAAGGACACCAGAAAGAAAATTGTAGACCTGCACCAGGCTGGGAAGACTGAATCTGCAATAGGTAAGCAGCTTGGTTTGAAGAAATCAACTGTGGGAGCAATTATTAGGAAATGGAAGACATACAAGACCACTGATAATCTCCCTCAATCTGGGGCTCCACGCAAGATCTAACCCCGTGGGGTCAAAATGATCACAAGAACGGTGAGCAAATATCCCAGAACCACACGGGGGGACCTAGTGAATGACCTGCAGAGAGCTGGGACCAAAGTAACAAAGCCTACCATCAGTAACACACTACGCCGCCAGGGACTCAAATCCTGCAGTGCCAGACGTGTCCCCCTGCTTAAGCCAGTACATGTCCAGGCCCGTCTGAAGTTTGCTAGAGAGCATTTGGATGATCCAGAAGAAGATTGGGAGAATGTCATATGGTCAGATCAAACCAAAATATAACTTTTTGGTAAAAACTCAACTCGTTATGTTTGGAGGACAAAGAATGCTGAGCTGCATCCTAAGAACACCATACCTACTGTGAAGCATGGGGGTGGAAACATCATGCTTTGGGGCTGTTTTTCTGCAAAGGGACCAGGACGACTGATCCGTGTAAAGGAAAGAATGAATGGGGCCATGTATCGTGAGATTTTGAGTGAAAACCTCCTTCCATCAGCAAGGGCATTGAAGATGAAACGTGGCTGGGTCTTTCAGCATGACAATGATCCCAAACACACCGCCCGGGCAACGAAGGAGTGGCTTCGTAATAAGCATTTCAAGGTCCTGGAGTGGCCTAGCCAGTCTCCAGATCTCAACCCCATAGAAAATGTTTAGTTGAAAGTCTGTGTTGCCCAGCAACAGCCCCAAAACATCACTGCATGGAGGAATGGGCCAAAATACCAGCAAGTGTGTGAAAACCTTGTGAAGACTTACAGAAAACGTTTGACCTCTGTCATTGCCAACAAAGGGTATATAAAAGTATTGCGATAAACTTTTGTTATTGACCAAATACTTATTTTCCACCATAATTTGCAAATAAATTCATTAAAAATCCTACAATGTGATTCTGATTTTTTTTCTTCTAATTTTGTCTGTCATAGTGTACCTATGATGAAAATTACAGGCCTCTCTCATCCTTTTAAGTGGGAGAACTTTCACAATTGGTGGCTGACTAAATACATTTTTGCCCCACTGTATGTGGAAGAGACAGTCACACTTCACATTAAGTGTCCAGTAACACATTTGAAAAATAGTTGTTGAGAAATGGGCAAACCAGTCCAAAAACAAATCAACAAAATTAATCAATCAATTAGCTAACATATAAATCAGTAAACTAGCATATTAATCAACTAACATACTGTATAAATAAATAACATATCAATCAACCTTGATTTTAATGTGACCCCGAACCAACTGACCTACTGAAGCAGTCTCCTAAATGGGCACAGCTCTCCTGGAAGGCCTTCTGTAGCTCCTGTCTGTCTGTGGTTCTGTCAGTGGTGCTGCCTATTTTGTCTGTTGCTGTATATCCCAGAGACTGGGCTAGGTTAAGGTCAATGCTCTGAGGATGCTCCACTGGATTTCCCACCCGGGGGTCCAGGAGCGTGGCTCTCAGGAGGAGGTGGGCCTCACTGAGCAGGTGCAGACAGCTCTGAGACAGAGGGTTGGTCTCCTCATACTTCTTACTATACTCCACCTAGCCCAGAGAAAAGGTTCATTGTGGAATGCAAGGTTAAACAGCATAAACGCATCATTCAGCACAACAGAGCCAAAGAAAAATGAATGGTAAAAATTAGTAATATCTCGTAAACATTAAGGCTTTGGTTGACATGTTGTTCTGGTGTTGAGGTGCTGTACCATCTCATTGTAGAGTTGGAGTGGGGGGACGGTGTTGACCACGTATAGATTCCAGCCGCGACTCATCTCAATGGGATCCCGGTGCTTGGTGGAGGATGACTTCCTGTTCCTGGGATCAGAGGTCAGGGAAGCAAGAAGTACAGTCAGCTCATCTTTATTAACGCCAGTCACTTCTGTAATACCGGTCATTCTGGGCCACAGATGGCTGATATTACAGCTTCTAGGTCAGAAACTACAGCTCAGCTCCAATAACATTAAACACAAGAAGTTACAGTAAACTCCTGGTGTGGACCATGCAGAACGCTAACTCTAGCTCAATTTGAGTTCACATGAATGGCACAAACCTATTCGGTAAAAGACCACCAAACATTTAGTTTCAGTTCCAGTTTGACTGAGAGGTTCGTTTAAGGAACTAGCGGGCATGACTACCTACAAATCCAAAACAATCACCAGTGGAAGTTATTGAGGGCAGTGTTTCTGGAGTTGATGTGAATCAAACATGTTGCATGTTTTTCTTCATGACTCCACAAGTTAACGCACAAGGCCTACAGACCATGTGCTGAACCCATTGTGTGTGTGTGTTCTATCTGCTATATGTCCTGTATAGCCTCTAGCAGCTACAGCTAATGACGGACCGGACACTATTAGCCAGTTAAACACTCCCTCGACTTCTCCTTCCTAAGTAGCTTACGGCTAGAGTGCCAAGCACTCTCATATGATATGAAGGCCCCTTGTGTGTGATTTGTGTGTGATTTGGAGTAAGGGTCAGCTTGGTGGAGGATAGGAATTTCCTTACTGTTGCCTTACTTCGCTTCTGTGAATGCCTGGCCTCACTCCTTAATTCTAGTCGTCATGTGGTGCCTGTTGCACATGACTTGATCACATAAATAAAGTTGAGAAATAAGTTCTCCTGAAAATATCAGATATAGTTGTTTCTTCCGACCTCTGGATCCTTCATGCTCTCTAGAGCAGGGGTGGACAAACCACAGCGTGCGGGACATTCCAGGGCAAACTTGAACTTTTAGAACAAGATAGAAAGTATGTAGAAATTATAATGGACCTACACTACAGGTCAAAAGTTTTAGAACATAGTTTTGATGTCTTCATCATTATTCTACAATGTAGAAAATAGTAAAAATAAAGAAAAACCCTTGAATGAGTAGGTGTATCCAAACTTTTGACTGGTACGGGACAGAAATGAAATTTGCCCCCGATTGTATGTGTGGGGTACAGATATGAGATAATTTTTGAATGACTATGTTAAACACTATTACTGCACACAGTGAGTCCTTGCAATTTATTATGTGACGTGTTAAGTACATTTTTCCTCCTGAACTTATTTAGGGTTGCCATAACAAATGGGTTGAATACTTATTGACTCAAGACATTTCAGCTTTTCATTTTTTTATGAATTAGTAAAAAAGTCTAAAAACAGAATTCTACTTTGACATTATGGGTTATTGTTTGTAGGCCAGTGACACAAAATCAACATTTTATCCATTTTTAATTCAGGCTGTAACACAACAAAATGTGAAAAAGTAAAGGGTTGGAAATACTTTCTGAAGGCACTGTACATGGAACATCATGTACAGTGAACATTAACGTTTAATAATCCTACTGCGCCTGACTCTAGAGCAGGGGTGGGCAAAGTTTTGGGCTTGAGGGCCACATCAGGATTTCAAAATTCAACAGAGGGCCGCACAGATTTCTTTTAGACCGATTTGTTCGCCCAATTTGCGGATAGAAAAAGGGCAGCTATTTGAAAATATACAAATCAAAAGTTTTAGAACACCTACTCAGGGTTTTTCTTTATTTTTTGTTTGTTGAACACTTTTTTTGTTTACTACATGATTCCATATGTGTTATTTCATAGTTTTGATGTCTTCACTATTATTCTACAATGTACAAATAGTAAAAATAAAGAAAAAACTTTGAATGAGTAGGTGTGTCCAAACTTTTGACTTGTACTAATATATATAAATACCCAATTATATTATATCCCCCCCACTTCTAAAACCAAAGTTGCACCCCTGCACACAATTATCTGTAAGGTTCCTCAGTCGAGCAGTGAATTTCAAACACAGATTCAACCACAAAGACCAGAGAGGTTTTCCAATGCCTCGAAAAAGGTCACCAGGTAATAATAAAAACAATCCAACATTGAATATCCCTTTGAGCATTGTGAAGTTATTCATTTGCTGCATCATGTTATGGGTATGATTAGGGCTGTTGAGGAGACCCTATTACCGCCACTCCGGAGGTCATGAGTCAGGACTACAGTAAAATTTCATGTGACCGTTGAGTCATGGTAATCTACTCTTACGCACTCTGGGCATGCGTTGACAGTACCCAACTCACTAACAACCATCAGGTCGCCAATGGCCTGGTACTCAAGCGCTCTATTGTCCCTCTAACCACTCTGACATCAATGCAATCGAAAATCACATGAAACATTTACCATCAAAATAGTATTGTGCTCATCTTACTGTGATGTTGAACTTCTTTCTACAGATTGATCAACAGGTTGAAACTGAGTGGAAAACACGGTCATTGTTGATGTTGTTTCAAAGCCTAACAACAAAATGTACAGCACCTTCTAAGGGGATTATTAAATCAAAACACCCACATGCATATTAGAGCTTATGCATACAGTGCATTCAGAAAATATTTTGAATGGTTAGTCTTACTCTAAAATTGATGAAAAAAAATACTCACCAATCTACACACAATACCCCATAATGACAAAGCGAAACGGGTTTTTAGAAATGTTTGCAAATCTATTAAAAATTAAAAATTGAAATAACTTATTTACATCGGTTTTCAGAACCTTTGCTATGAGACTCGGAATTGAGCTCAGGTGCATCCTGTTTCCATTGATCATCCTTGATGTTTCTACAACTTGATTAGAGTCCAGCTGTGGTAAATTCTATTGATTGGACATGAAAAGGGACACCCCTGTCTGTAGAAGGTCCCACAGTGCATGTGCAAAAACCAAGCCATGAGGTAGAATGAATTGGCCGTAAAGCTCTGAGACAGAATTGTGTCGAGGCACAGATCTGGGGAAGGGTACCAAAACATTTCTGCATTTCACTATTTGTGATTTTATGAAGCCTGTGCTGGTGGAAAAATGTTGATATGGGGCGCCGTCCTCAAACAATTGCAGGGCATGCTATCGCTGTAAAGCATGTTGTAAATCTGACAATGCAGTTAGATTAACAAGAATTTAAGCTTTTAACTGATATGAGACACTTGTATGTACCTAAATGTTTAATAGCCATAATTTTTATGATTATTTATTTTAATTGTGCTACCTCCAATTTCACCGGAAGTTGTCGACAGGTGTCCCGCTAGGCATTGACTGACCTTTTTGCCTTAAAGTAATGTTGGACTGTCATTTCTCTTTGCTTATTTGAGCTGTTCTTGCCATAATATGGACGTGGCCTTTTACCAAACAGGGCTATCTTCTGTATACCAACCCTACCATGTAACAACACAACTGACTGGCTTAAATGCATTAAGGAAAGAAATTCCACAAATTAACTTTTAACAAGGCACACCTGTTAACTGAAATGCATTCCAGGTGACTACCTAATGAAGTTGGTTGAGAGAATGCCAAGAGTGTGCAAAGCTGTCATCTAGGCAAACGGTGGCTACTTTGAATCTCAAATATATTTTTTGGTTACGACATGATGCCATATGTGTTATTTCATTATTTTTGATGTATTCACTATTATTCTACAATGTAGAAAATAGTAAAAATAAAGAAAAACCCCGGGATGAGTAGGTGTGTCCAAACTTTTGACTGGTTCTGTATATCCTTACAATGCATTCTTTTGAATACCAATGTGAGGAAATAGAGTGTAGTTTCAGTGCTTCATAAATGATGGATGTGAGTAGTGAGAATGTTTCTGTAATTGTACTACACAGAAAGCTGTTATATGGGTATGATCAGATTTTGTCTGGGTGATTTGGCCAAAATATATCACAATATTTTTACATTTTTGACAGTATTTTATGTTTCTGAATAATATAAGCTCTAAATTTGTTCTATGAAAAGTGCACGACACCTAGGAAGGCAACAAATGAATTCTAAGTGGTTTTAACGGGCTTTCTACATACGGATTGTTTTATACTCAACCAAACTAGGTCAAAACTGACAGTGAAGTAACTTTAAATTAATTTATCTGTATCAAAATACCATTATAAACTCAGCAAAAAAAGAAAATGTCCCCTTTTCAGGACCCTGTCTTTCAAAGGTAATTTGTAAAAATCCAAATAACTTCACAGATCTTTTGTAAAGAGTTTAAACACTGTTTCCCATGCTTGTTCAATAAACAATTAATGAACATGCACCTGTGGAACGGTCATTAAGACACGAACAACTTACAGACGGTAGGCAATTAAGGTCACAGTTATGAAAACTTTGGACACTAAAGAGGCCTTTCTACTGAATCTGAAAAACACCAAAAGAAAGATGCCCAGGATCCCTGCTCATCTGCGTGAACGTGCCTTAGGCATGCTGCAAGGAGGCATGAGGACTACAGATGTGGCCAGGGCAAAAAATTGCAATGTCCGTACTGTGAGACCCCTAAGACAGCTACAGGGAGACAGGATGGACAGCTGATTGACCTCGCAGTGGCAGACCACGTGTAACAACACCTGCACAGGATCGGTACATCCGAACATCACACCTCCGGGACAGGTACAGGATGGCAACAACAACTACCAGAGTTACACCAGGAATGCACAATCCCTCCATCAGTGCTCAGACTGACCGCAATAGGCTGAGAGAGGCTGGACTGAGGGCTTGTAGGCCTGTTGTAAGGCAGGTTCTCACCAGACATCACTGGCAACAACGTTGCCTATGGGCACTAACCCACCGTCGCTGAACCAGACAGGACTGGCAAAAAGTGCTCTTCACTGATGAGTCGCGCTTTTGTCTCACCAGTGGTGATGGTCGGATTCATGTTTATGGTCGAGGGAATGAGCGTTACACCGAGGCCTGTACTCTGGAGCGGGATCGATCGTCATGGTCTGGGGCGGTGTGTCACAGCATCATCGGACTGAGCTTGTTGTCATTGCAGGCAATCTCAACGCTGTGCATTACAGGAAAGACATCCTCCTCTCTCATGTGGTACCCTTCCTGCAGTCTCATCCTGACATGACCCTCCAGCATGACAATGCCACACAGCCATACTGCTCGTCCTGTGCGTGATTTCCTGCTAGCAGGTGCCTTTGTGGAAGACTGGGGAAACATCTCACAGCAAGAACTGACAAATCTGGTGCAGTCCATGAGGAGGAGATGCACTGCAGTACTTAAAGCAGTACTTAAAACAGTACTTAAAACAGCTGGTGGCCACACCAGATACTGACTGTTACTTTTGAAACCCCCCTTATTCAGGGAAACATTATTCCATTTCTGTTAGTCGCATGTCTGTGGAACTTGTTCAGTTTATGTCTCAGTTGTTATGTTATCTTGTTATGTTCATACAAATATTTACACATATTAAGCTTGCTGAAAATAAACGCAGTTGACAGTTAGAGGACGTTACTTTTTTTGCTGAGTTTAGATGGTATTGAAAAAATGTATACCGGTTTACCTTAAAATATGATATCGGCCAGCCCTAGATCAGATGTCTTACCATAGATCTATAACATTCTCAGAATTGGTCAGATTTTGAAGCAGTATTTAGTTTGGTTTGAGTCAATTGCACAGGTATATTTCATTTCTAATCAAGTGCAGCTCTAGCTATGACAACAGTCTCTGACTGTGTGTGTGTGACCTACAGGTTCCTGCGAGCTGCCCTCTCTGTGTCCTCCCTGGTCTCCACGTCTGCAGCGGTTAGCAGGACGATGTGGTGGCGATCGTGACACAGAGCCTTTAGACCAATGAACAGCTGGATCCGCAAAGCACACACCTCCATGGTGATGGGAGGACAGGCCTGCACAACACAACAGCCAGTTACACTTAAGCGACTTATTAACCTGGTGGTTGTTTACGTTTAGTCGGTGAAATTGCAATTACCACTTTTGCATCTTTGGGATTTATTAAAATAATCACATTAATGTTGCTACATGCCAACCGTTTCTTGCAGATGTTATGGTCTTACACTGGAAACCGAAGGTGGCTTAAATGGTTTTGTTTGAATATGGGTCACAGGGCAGAGTAAATAGTCAAGAAACACAAAGTCACACTTTAGTAGCCTTTCGGGTAAATTCGATCAACTTCTATGCCTGTGCGCTTCCAACAATGAATCTTTCAGCACTTCACTCACGGCGGGCACAGCACCCCAGGCACAGTTGCTGCGCGAAACTGTAGGATATATGGGACTCTTCGCAGTTCTTTGTGTGATTCACAACCAGCTATAATACAAAACGTCAGAAATACTTTGAAAATAGCTGCAGCAGCAATTCTTTGCACATGTGCTCACACTCGCACATGCACTCACACTTTACTTTTTCAGTTTGCACACATCAATTTCTTAGGCGCATATGCGAGTGTGCTACTCTGATTCCACTGTGTAACTGTTTGGCACGCACACATGTATAAACACAAACTGCAACTGTGTAAGTGTTTGTCATTTTGATCCCTTTCCAGCTCCTCCATCTTTGTGAATCTAACACACTGATCTTGAGCCAAGCAGCCATCCATCTGTAGTTCTGTAGAAGCTCTTATCCACTTTAATGGCTTCCTGTCTCATTGTGTAGCAGGGCCAATCAGAGCACAGCCAACCAAGGCACAGCCAATCACACACAAGAAGGGAAGACACAGTCAAAGCGTCCTTCAGATCAATAATGAGGAGGTCTAATGCATAGAGGTAGGTGTAAGCAGTAGGCGTAAGTGGGATTGATCTGTCTTCCATTAGCTAAGGGCAGTGGAGTGATCCTCACCTTCATGGTGGTATCGATGTAAGGGTCCTCAGCTCTGGCTGCCACTGCAGAACACCTCACTGAGAAACACTGGAGAGCATTCCTGCCAAACACACAGGTACTATTACGTTTAGAAGAGGTAGATGAGACCAGTCTCAAATAATCAATCAGTAATATAAGTCTCCTGAACTTCGTATTCTTTCTCCTGTCCTTACTTGGTGATGATGTGGAGGAAGAGGTCAGTGAGGACGGCCTGCTGGGCTTTCTCTGGATACTGATAGACTGAGACCATCTCCACTCCACCCCTCACGCTGTACACGTAGCCCGTGTTGGGCAGCGAGAAGAAACAGAACACACACGTCGGCTCCACCCCTCTCCCCCCCTCAGCACACACTTCCTGGTTACCTGGTTGTCAGGGAGAGAAGACCAATAGAAAAGAAAGGGATGAGGAGTGAAGGAGGGAATGTAGAAATAGGTCCTACTTTAAAATATGTGTGCCTCCTACCTACCTATGGATTTACAGTACATGTTAGTTCCATAGGCAGGGACAGCGTAAGGAAGGTATGACTCACTGGTGAATACAGGGTGGAACTGCAGGGAGTGCAGGCGGGTATCCTCCACAGTGCAGCCCTGGAAGAAGTCTGGAGCAAAACGTCTGGAGGGGAGACCCAATAGGATGAGACCAACCCCTAGTACGTACGTACGCAGACAGACAGACAGCGACAGACAGCGACAGACAGCGACAGACAGCGACAGACAGCGACAGACAGCGACAGACAGCGACAGACAGACAAGGGCTCCCAGTGGCGCAACGGTCTAAGGCACTGCATCTCAGTGCAAGAGGCATCATTTCAGTCCCTGGTTTGAATCCAGGCTGAATCACATCCGGCTGTGATTAAAAGTCCCATAGGGCGGTGCTCAATTGGTCCAGCATCGTCAGGGTTTGGTCGGGGTAGGCAGTCATTGTAAATAAGAATTTGTTCTTAACGGACTTGCCTAGTAAAATAAAAAAATAAAAAACACGACAACAGCTCCCACACGTACACACCTGTATAAGATATAGGTGATAGCGAGGATACCCCTGGCCTCACTCTCCATGCCTGTCCACTCCAGAGAGACCTTGACCCCACAGTCCTTAGCCCTGTCCCCCAGCAGCTCCTGGTGCTTAGGGAATATGAAGAAGTCATCCTGATCAAGGTGACCAGCAAGACCCTCTTTCCTCACCTCTGGGGAATACAAAGACAAGATAAACACAACCCAATCAGACAGAATACACAACCACACCATTTACGGTGCAGTTTGTAGTACAGTGTATTCAGACCCCTTTACTTTTCCCACATTTTGATACGTTACAGCCTTATTCTACCACTGTAGGGATGGTGCCAGGTTTCCTCCAGATGTGATGCTTGGCATTCAGGCCAAAGAGTTCAATCTTGGTTTCATTAGACCAGAAAATCTTGTTTCTCATGGTCTGAGAGTCTTTAGGTGCCTTTTGGCAAACTCCAAGCAGTCTATCATGTGCCTTTTAGAGCAGTCTGACTGAGCGATGGTAGGCAGCAGCAGGCTCGTAAGCATTCATTCAAACTTTACTGTGTTTGCCAGCAGCTCTTAGCAATGCTTGAACCACAGCACTGTTTATGACTTGAAGCCTTGAAAATAAAAGAGAGCCGCACACTCTAGGAGCTCAGATGCAAAAATGTAATTACCAACGTTTCGACAGCCAAGCTGTCTTCATCAGGGTATCAACTCCTGACATTAGGCTGGCAATACTAAAGTGCCTATTAGAACATCCAATAGTCAAAGGTATATGAAATACAAATGGTATAGAGAGAAATAGTTGACGCGTCATATTTCCTATAATAACTACAACCTAAAACTTCTTAACTGTGAATATTGAAGAACTTGGAATATTGAACCACCAGCTTTCATATGTTCTGAGAAAGGAACTTAAAAGTTAGCTTTTTTAGATGGCACATATTGCACTTTTACTTTCTTCTCCAACACTGTTTTTGCATTTTAACCAAATTGAGCATGTTTCATTACTTATTTGAGACTAAATAGATTTTATTTATGTATTATATTAAGTTAAAATACGTGTTCATTGTTCATTCTGTTTTGTTGTAATTATCTGTATTACAAATATATATAATAAATTAATTAATTAATCTGACGATTAATCGGTATCGGCTTTTTTAGTCCTCCAATAATTGGTATTATGATTATGAAAAATCATAAATCGGTCAACCTCTAGTGTATACGTACGTCAATGTTATTCTCAGAGGCAACCCATCATATCCCAGTCAGCGTGATCAAAACAATCTTGAAGCATGGATTCCAATTGGTCAGACCAGTGTTGAACGGCCCTTACCACGTGTACTTCCTGTTTGAGTTTCTGCCTTTCAGAAGGGAGGACAGGATGGAGGCATGATCTGATTTGCTGAAGGGAGGGCGGGGGAGGGCCTTGTAGCCGTCCCGGAAGGGAGATTAGTAATGGTTGAGAGTTTTTTTAAGCACAAGTGGTGCAGGAAATGTGTCGATAAAACATTGGTCTTGTTTTCTTTAGAGTTGCCTTATTAAAGTCCCCAGCTACAATACATGCAGCCTCAGGATATGCGGTTTCCAATTTACACAAAGTCCAGTGTAGTTCCTTGAGAACCGTCTGTATTGACTTGATGGGGAATATACACGGCTGTGACGATAACCGAAGAGAATTCTCTCAGGAGGTAATGCCGTCGGCATTTGATTGTGAGGTATTCTAGGTCGGGTGAACAAAAGGACTTGAGTTCCTGTACATTACCACATCACACCATGAGTAGTTAATCATGAAACACACTGTGTAAAGCTAGTCATGTTATACCTATCTCATTGTTGTGTTCTGCTCCAGTGATCATATCCTTGGGGACTAGACAGTGGTCCTGGGACTTCTGGTCAGCTGACTTCTGAGTAGGGGTGGAGCCAGGAAGTCTCTCCAGCTTGACCACCAGCACTTCGAGCTCTGCCTGCAGGGCAATGTACCCCGAACAGATCGCCACCTGCAGGCAGGGATGGCAACGTTAATAAATACTCTATTAAAGAATATTTTGTATGCAAAGTTTGCATTACAGAATTAACTTCCCAAACCCTAACCTCGTCCTCACCAGGCTAAATGCTACCAAATATAACAGGCTCCACAGAAAGAACTGGCTGGTAGATGAGATTACCGAAATCCCAACCCCTACCTGTTGGGGCGACAGTCCTGGGAGGTGGAGGATCAGACAACGCTCAAAGTCCAGGATGGAGAGCTTATCGTTGAGGGCCTGTCTCTTGAGACTGAACAGCACCAGGCTCTTAGGACAGCCCACCAGCAGGTCCCCTGTCACCCCACAGCACGCGACACAGAGTGGGCGCTCAAACAGCGGAATCTCAATGATCTCCATCTGCTCCTTGGGAGCCCCACGCATGGATGAGCCACGCAGGAAGTGGCCCAGCAGACGCACACCCACACGTGTCTTCTCGGCCACCTGGTAGCGCCAGTTGGTGTAGGTGCGGAGGTAGGTGACATTGTTCTTCTCCTCGATGGTCACCAGGTAGTCCCCTGGGGTGGGAGGGCAAGACAAGGGAGGACAGAGGAGGGAGGATTGAGAACACGGATGAGGACATCGTCATGAGTGGAGAGTTATTTAATTATTATATTCCAAATTCATTCATTTATATTCTGTGTATATTCTGTAGGAAATTAGCCTGGATGAATTTTCAATGTAAGACGCTTTTTTTTACAAGGGATCCAAATTAGACTACTGTTTTTTTTTTCTTTGACTGAATTTACAAACTCTAGCTATACACACACATGCTGATGCACCACACTCCCTCAGGAGTTTACCAAAGTACTGTATGAAAATAGGCTTAAACTGCTTCTCCAATAGAAATCCCTGAACAAACTTTCAGGTGATGTCATGGCAACGTTGGCTAGCAAAGCTCATGCTTAGAAACACGTCATCGGTTCTAACAGTCGTCTCGATCTAACGGTCGTCTCGATCCGAACAGTGCATTTGCACCCACACAAAAAAAAGATTGCCGTTTTGAAACTGCAGTAAAATGCAGTAATTGCATCGTACTGTGGTATTTTGGACGCAGTAATTGCAGCATACTGCAGTTATACTGCACCCTAACTAAAGTTATATTACAGTGTACTGCAGTTATACTGCATTCGAGGGGTGCAACTTTCACTGGGGACAGGGAGGCCATGCCCTCCCCACATTCTGAAATTGCATTTTTGTCCCCACCGGTTTTATAATAAATGATGCGGCGTTGTGCTTTAGGACCATGCGGAAGCTTATGAGCAGCCGGGTAGGCTGTTTTGAGTATTTATCCAACTGGATAAAAACAAGAAATATTAATAATGTCCCCCCCACTTCTAAAACCAAAGTTGTGCCCCTGCTGCAATCTTTTTTCGCATGGGCAGGCCATCAAATCAAAGGCACAACTTCGATATAAAAGCTGTTTTTGACGAAAATGAGGGGGATGTGGCGTAATAACATGTTCAACTACTTAAGACATTGGCTCGAATCGAGGTCGTGCCTTTAGATTTCGAGAAAACTAACAACAAAGGAAGAATGTTTCACTCATTGACTTCTCACACCCCTAACCCCGGCCTGTTTGCTGCGCCTCTGGGTTTATAAACAATGTGAGTAAACAACAGCGCAGACAGAAAGGATAAGTGGAATTAAGAAAGTGACACACCTATCTCGCTGTGCAGGATGCTCTGCACAGTCCCCATGGTGGCGAAGCGGCAGATAAGAGGACACCCCTCCGCTTCCAGTTGAAATGCCTCGATCTTGCATCCTCCCGCGGACTCCACAAACAAGACACCCCCGCCACAACACACTAACCCAGGCTCCTGTTCGGCTTGCACGATTTGCTGGGAAGCGAAGGGATGGCAGTTGTATACGTGAACCATCTTCACTGTTTTTCCCGTAATTTACGTCGAGAAACACGATGTGTACATCAAGGTAGATACATCGCTTCTGTCCGGATAATACGGGGCTTTGTTTTCACTGTCTATGTCGAAGGTTAGCCAGCTACACCCAGAGGCTAGCTAGCTAGATAACTTGATCATATCACATGCCCCCACCGTCTTGTGATGAGCAGGCAGAATTCGTTTATCTTGAAAATTATACAGATCTTTTTTTTACCTAGTCCCTGTTAAGTTTACTCCACTTGCTCTTTTCTACACAGAAATCCTAAGTATACGCTAACTATATCTGAAAGGGAACACAGTTTGAAGAATTCATGCGGTGCTAATTGTGAAAGTGAAAACCAGAAACAACAACTCCATCTCCAGCGATGATTGGTTGATTTCCCTGTCATTTAAGGCGCTGTGACTTTCATTTGCTATTGTGCACCACAACTCCATCTACTGTAAAACCACAGTGCCAGATTGCGAAATATTTGTGAGTCATTTGTTTGACATTAATCATGGTTTTGAAACGCACACTTTTGCCCTTCACGTCAGATGAGAACATGTTTAATTGTATAAAACATGTGTCAATGTCACCTCCAGGGCTCCATATGAATTGGATACAGTTGAATAAATTATGACCATTGAAAATATATTCATTGTAAACCATTAATTTATTGCTCTGATACACACACATCATAGTTCATATTATCATACAGTACAATGTTGTGGAATTCTTTACATATGTGATCCAAAATAGCAAAAGAAACATCCAGCCAGGGCAAAAGAGGAAGTATTGGAGTCATAGTGCCCTCGTTACCAAATAGCTTTGTATCTCATAAAAAAATTGTTAATAAGCTGTTATTGCAGTAACGTAAGATGTTTATCAATAAGATTTGAAACCTGTCCAGTCCCAAGTTGTTTTTTCTCTTGCCTGGACAGTTGCTTGCTGCTGGTGAGGCTCTTTGAGGTGGGGGATAGGACCACCACGACCCCACAGCAAGCAGTGTGTGTGTGCATGTTTATGGTTCTCATCATCACTTCTTCTCTAGCCTGAGAGATGGACATAAAAATGATAATAACTTTAAGTGCTTATGAAATGGGACAATCAGAACATTATGCCCACTCTGAGATCAACCCCTTCCTTTCCCCTACCCCTAGACCTAGTCTTGGTCCTGAATTTACATCACAATTTAGTCAGATCTGGAACAAACTCCTGCATTGTGGGGGTCTCATCTGCCCAATTTCTGAGGTTACTGCTGTGCTGTCTCTATGTTACTGAGGTTTCATCATGATATGGCATGATGGCACTGTTGTGGAAATTCCCAACCTCTGGTTCAAAGATTTCACACTTGAACTCGATGGGAAGTTTGATCTCAAACATGCCGTCATCCAGAGTGGTGTGAGAGCCTGTGCCAAGCCCTTGTGCTAGGGAACAGAACACAGCATATTATTGGTCAAACAGAAAAACAGGATATGATGACATAGTGAAATCACTGAGAATGGTGTGATGCTGATGTGGGTCTACAGTAGTTGCCAGCTTGTCACATACAAATCATCATTTTGATCAGTTGGTTTTCCCTTTTTACCTATTTCAGAATGTGATAGTGTGTAGCTGTAGTGTAGTACTCCATTGAAAATTCACAGTCCATCATTTTACATTGGGTCAGATCAACATCAGGATTGTCCTTAGCAGAGACCGTCTCTTGAACGGTGAACTCCACAAAGTAGGACGGACACTCAACCCACTGTGAAGATGACAGCAAAGTGATTTTAACTTGAAATAGTTGTCACAATATCAAGTTTTGTGAGCAAGAGTCACATCTATTTCCTTAAAATGCTTTTATGATTTTTGGTTGCACCTCATCTCATGCTGGTTAAGTGCCTCCTACTCCTCTCCAAGACAATAGCAAAGTAACATTTTATTTCAATAGCAAAATTGTCATATTTGCCATTCAACAGAATGAACTCACCGACCTGCATGCTAGCTCCTGTTAGGTTGAGGAGAGTGTAGTAGTTGGTAAGGCAACGCTTTCTGTTGTATGTCTGGAGGGACAGATTGGCCATCTCCGCTATGATGGGGTCATCCAGGCACTCTACTGTTGGACAGTCTGGACATGTGTCGACGATGACTGTGGCAGGCACTGGACACAAGGTATGGGCTCACTACTATAGGTCATTACTACAGGTTAGTCAAACTAAAGCAACAATACACCAGTAGGTCATTCAGCTGAAGGGGTTTTGTGGTTACAGTACATACGGTATATTTTTCCTGACCTATTGACCTGACCAGGAAGAACAAAACCCTACTAGCCAGACTCTACCTTGTTGGATGGTACATTTTATTGCTGCGGAGTTCCACACTTTTCCCAACGTACAGTAGATAGATGCCATACACTGCCCATACACCTGTTTAGTGGTAAGAGATTTTCATTTTAAAAAATCATACTCCCCACACCCTGTAAGCCAACCTGGACTCCGGGGTAGACGTAACATAGTAAATGAAAAATCCGGGACACTCAAATATGTTACATTTGGTATGGTATTTCTTAATTTGCGAATGTCCATCATCCATTTTGTATGATTTTGTATGATTACGAATTACATTTGCTGTGGCTAGCGTTAGATAGGTGCCTAATGTTAGCTAGGTGGCTAAAGTTAGCTAGGCTAAGGGTTCGGCTTAAGGTTACGGTCAAGGTTACAGTCAAGGTTAGGTTCAAGGGTTAGGGGAAGGGTTAGCTAACATGCTAAGTAGCTAAAAAGTAGTAAGTAGTTGTTAAAGTTGTCCGTGATGAGACTCCAACACGTAACCTTTGTGTTGTTAGATGTTCGCCCGACCAACCACGCTCCTTTTGTTTTAGCCTTAAGTAACCTCTATCTAACCATACCAAACATATCGTTTTAAGCGCTCCTAACCAATTGTGCTATTTTGTGTGTTTTTTCGCGTTGTTTGTAACTTATTTTGTGTATAATGTTTCTGCCACCGTCTCTTATGACCGAAAATAACTTCTGCATATCAGAACAGACAAAGCGACAATACCGGACTAAGATTGAATCCTCTACACTGGCTCCAACGCTCGTCGGATGTGGCAGGTCTTGCAAACTATTATGGACTACAAAGGGAAGCCCAGCCGTGAGCTGCCTAGTGACATGAGCATACCAGATGAGCTTTTACATTTTTTTTATTTCACCTTTATTTAACCAGGTAGGCTAGTTGAGAACAAGTTCTCATTTGCAACTGCGACCTGGCCAAGATAAAGCATAGCAGTGTGAACAGACAACACAGAGTTACACATGGAGTAAACAATTAACAAGTCAATAACACAGTCGAAAAAAAAGGGGAGTCTATATACATTGTGTGCAAAAGGCATGAGGAGGTAGGCGAATAATTACAATTTTGCAGATTAACACTGGAGTGATAAATGATCAGATGGTCATGTACAGGTAGAGATATTGGTGTGCAAAAGAGCAGAAAAGTAAATCAATAAAAACAGTATGGGGATGAGGTAGGTAAAAATGGGTGGGCTATTTACCGATAGACTATGTACAGCTGCAGCGATCGGTTAGCTGCTTAGATAGCAGATGTTTGAAGTTGGTGAGGGAGATAAAAGTCCCCAACTTCAGCGATTTTTGCAATTTGTTCCAGTCACAGGCAGCAGAGAACTGGAACGAAAGGCTACCAAATGAGGTGTTGGCTTTAGGGATGATCAGTGAGATACACCTGCTGGAGCTAAATTACTTATGCTCGCTTTGAAGCAAACACTGAAGCATGCATGAGAGCACCAGCTGTTCCCGACGACTGTGTGATCACGCTCTCTATAGACCTTTAAAACAGGCCGAAGGGCCAGATAGATTACCAAGATGTGTACTCCGAGCATGCGCTGACAACTGGCAAGTGTCTTCACTGACATTTTCAACCTGTCCCTGACTGAGTCTGTAATACCAACATGTTTCAAGCAGAACACCATAGTCCCTGTGCCCAAGAACACAAAGGTAACCTACCTAAATGACTACCGACATGTAGCACTCACATCTGTAGCCACGAAGTGCTTTGAAAGTTTGGTCATGGCTCACATCAACAGCATCATCCCAGAAACCCTTGATCCTCTCCAATTCGCATACCACCCCAACAGATCCACAGATAAGACAATCTCTATTGCACTCCACACTGCCCTTTCCCACCTGGACAAAAGGAACACCTACGTCAGAATGCTGTTCGTTGGCTACAGCTCAGCGTTCAAAACCATAGTGCCCTCAGAGCTCATCACTAAGCTGACCCTGGGACTAAACACCTCCCTCTGCAACTGGATCCTGGTCTTCCTGATGGGCCGCCCCCAGGTCGTAAGGGTAGGACAAAACCCATCTGCCACGATGATCCTCAACACGGGGGCTCATCAGGGGTGCGTGTTTAGTCCCCTCCTGTACAGCCCTGTTCACCAATTACTGCGTGGATAAGCACGCAGTAACCAGCACCATTATCACGTTTGCCGATGACACGGGAGGTCAGAGACCTGGCAGTGTGGTGCCAGGACAACAACTTCTCCATCAACATGATCAAGGCAAAGGAGATGACCGTGGGCTATAGGAAAAGGAGGGTGAGCATGCCCCCATTCTCATCAACGGGGCTGTAGTGGAGCAGGTTGAGAGCTTCAAGTTCCTTGGTGTCCACATCGCCAACATACTATCATGGTCCAAATACACCAATACAGCCGTAGAGAGGGCACAACAACACCTATTCCCCCTCAGGAGACTGAAAATATCCTCAAAAAGTTATACAAGTCTAGATCCAAAAGGCTTCTTAACAGCTTCTACCCCCAAGCCACAAGACTGCTCAACAGCTAATCAAATGGCTACCCGGACTATTTGCATTGCCCCCCCACACTTTTTTACGCTGCTGCTACTCGCTGTTTATTATCTATGCATAGTCACTTTACCCCTACCTAGATGTACAGTACCAGTCAAACGTTTGGACACACCTACTCAAGGTTTTTCTTTATTTTTACTATTTTCTACATTGTAGAATAATAGTGAAGACACATATGGAATCATGTAATAACCAAAAAAAGTGTTAAACAAATCATAATGTATTTTATATTTGAGATTCTTCAAGTAGCCACCCTTTGTCTTGATTATAGCTTGTCACACTCTTGGCAATCTCTCAACCAGCTTCATGAGGTAGTCACCTGGAATGCATTTCAATTAACAGGTGTGCCTTGTTAAAAGTTAATTGGTGGAATTTCTTTCCTTCTTAATGTGTTTGAGCCAATCAGTTGTGTTGTGGCAAGGTAGGAGTGGTATACAGAAGATAGCCCTATTTGGTAAATGACCAAGTCCATATTATGGCAAGAACAGCTCAAATAAGCAAAGAGAAATGACAGTCCATCATTGCTTTAAGACCTGAAGGTCAGTCAATCTGGAAAATGTCAAGAACTTTGAAAGTTTCTTCAAGTGCAGTTGCAAAGACCATCAAGCGCTATGATGAAACTGGCTCTCATTCAGAACGCCACAGGAAAGGAAGACCCAGAGTTACCACTGCTGCAGAGGATAACTTCATTAAAGTTAACAGAACAGAGTTCAAGTAACAGACACATCTCAACATCAAGTGTTCAGAGGAGACTGCATAAATCAGCCCTTCATGGTTGAATTGCTGCAAAGAAACCACTACTAAAGGACACCAATAAGAAGAAGAGACGTGCTTGGGCCAAGAGACATGAGCAACGGACATTAGACTGGTGGAAATCTGTCCAAATCTGAGATTTTTGGTTCTAACCACCGTGTCTTCGAGGTGCGGTGTAGGTGAACAGATTATCTCTCTATGTGTGGTTCCCACCGTGAAGCATGGAGGAGGAGGTGTGATGGTGTGGGGGTTCTTTGCTGGTGACACTGTCTGTGATTTATTCCAAATTCAAGGCGCACTTAACCAGCATGGCTACCACAGCATTCTGCAGCGATACGTCATTCCATCTGGTTTGTGCTTAGTGGGACTGTCATTTGTTTTTCAACAGGACAATGACCCAACACACCTCCAGGCTGTGTAAGGGCTATTTGACTGAGAAGGAGAGTGATGGAGTGCTGCATCAGATGATCTGGCCTCCACAATCACCCAACCTCAACCCAATTGAGATGGTTTGGGATGAGTTGGATCACAGAGTGAAGAAAAAGCAGCCAAGCATATGTGGGAACTCCTTTAAACAGTTGGAAAATCATTCCAGGTGAAGCTGGTTGAGAGAATGCCAAGAGTGTGAAAAGCTGGTAAAGGGTGGCTACTTTGAAGGATCTAAAATATAAAATAAAATGTTGATTTGTTTAACAGCTTTTTGGTTACTACATGATTCCATATGTGTTATTTCATAGTTTTGATGTCTTCACTATTATTCTACAATGAAGACAATAGTAAAGATAAAGAAAAACCCTTGAATGAGTAAGTGTGTCCAAACTTTTGACTGGTCTCGTACATATTACCACAATTACCTTGACTAACCTGTAACCCCACACAACACATTGACTCGGTAACGGTACCCCTTGTATAAAGCCTTGTTATTGTCTACACCTAAAGTCTACGACACCTGTTGTATTTGTTGCATGTGACAGATAACATTTGTGATACTAATTTGAGTGTCCCGGATTTTTGTTTGCTATATTACGTCTCTATGAGACATGCTATGCTTCTTACTGGTATGTCAGCTACATCCTTCACTTCACATTTCTTCCATGGCTTCCTGCTGATCACTTGACATTTTGTCTCCAGCACATCTATGGTTAAATATCACCTCTCCTTCCTGGGGCAAGAGGTGGAGGTAGGGAGGGAGTTAGTCCTGTAAATGGGTAGAAAGCCAAATATGCATGCAATAGCAATTTGACAGCTTTGCCTGTTCACTTGACTTAAATGAGAAAGACTTTACTCTCATAATTGACTAATGTCCGTATTTACTGTAGGCTGGTAGTGGAGGATTTCTCAACACTTCAAAACGTACCTCTCTTGGGCACGAGAGGGAATTTCCACAAGAGAATCCTTTACTGATAGAGTAAAGGATAAGCTGTTATGCTTTGTAAAAACATAAATGTAACTACTCACTGTACCTTTACTCTCCTCTATCTGTTCTGTAGTTTGTGCTCAAAAGAAAGGAAAATAAAAACTCCTGTATTGATCCTTACACTCAATCAGCGAAGAACCCAAATTACTAGAAAAAAAAACAACAACCTTGAAATAGGAAGAAAAGAACAGTTCAGTACAGTAGTTGATTAGCCTCACCCCTGTCTGCTGGCTGACAGAGTCAATTACTCAGAGCATGCGCAGACCAGCTTCCTGGTGTGTTTACGGATATATTCAATCGCTCCCTATCCCAGTCTGTTGTCCCCACATGCATCCCCACCATTGTTTCTGTACCCAAGGTGGCAAAGATAACTGCACTAAATGACTACTGCCCCGTAGCACTCACTTCTGTCATCATGAAGTGCTTTGAGAGACTAGTCAAGGATCATATCACCTCCCCCCTAGACCCACTTCAGTTTGCATATGCCCCAACAGGTCCACAAATGACGCAATCGCCATCACACTGCCCTATCCCATCTGGACAAAAGGCTGCACCATTTAGATATTTGCCCTAGAACTACATAGCTGATTCAAATAATCAATTAATCATCAAGCTTTGATAATTTGAAATCAGCTGTGCTGTGTTAGGGCAAAAACCAAAATGTGCAGCCCTTAGAGTCCCGAGGACCGAGTTTGGGAAACGGTGGCCTATAGTATAGCGTCTATGGAGATACACAATGCAGTAGCTGATGCAGTGTTTACCCAGCATTGTCAGAAAAGTACTGTGTATCTTGAACTTTGTATCTTGGTCATGGTTTTAAAAAATAAATAATGAGTCAACCTGCACACGCTTGCACCACCCCAACCCAATTCGAGATACTGTAGCCATGGTAATGCGTTATTCTAGGCTATAAAAGCAGTACTATCCTACAGTGCCTTCAGAAAGTATTCATACCGCTTGACTTATTCAACATTTTGTTGTGTTACAGCCTGAATTCAAAATTGATTAAAATATTTGTTTCTCACCCATCTACAAAAAAATAATACCACATAATGACAAACTGAAAACATATTTTTAGACATTTTTGCTAATTTATTGAAAATTAAATACATAAATATCTAATTTGCATAAGTATTCACACCCCTGAGTCATGACTTTGTAGAAGCACTTCTGGCAGTGATTACAACTGTGAGTCTTTCTGGGTAAGTATTGAAGAGCTTTCCACACCTGGATTGTACAGCATTTGGTCATTATTTTTTTCAGAATTCTTCAAGCTCTATTCAATTGGTTGTTGATCATTGCTAGACAACCATATTCAGGTCTTGTCATAGATTTTGAAGTAGATTTTAGTCAAAACTGTAACTCGGCCACTCAGGGAACATTCACTGTCTTCTTGGTAAGCAACTCCAGTGTAGATGTGGCCTTGTGTTTTAGGTTATTGTCCTGCTGAAAGGTGAATTCATCTCAGAGTGTCTGGTGGAAAGCAGACTGTTCCAATTTTTCCTCTAGTATTTTGCCCGTGCTTAGCTCCATTCAGTTTATTTTTTATCCTGAAAACACACTAATCCTTAATGATTACAAGCATACCCATAACATGGTGCAGCCACCACTATGCTTGTAAATATGGAGAGTGAAACTCAGTAATGTATTATATTGGATTGTACCTAAACATAACACTTTGTATTCAGGATAAAAAGTAAATAGCTTTACATTATTACTTTAGTGCCTTGTTGCAAAAAGAATGCATGCTTTGGAATAGTTTTATTCTGTAGGCTTCTGCAGGCTTCATTCTTTTCCCTCTGTCAATTAGGTTAGTATTGTGGAGTAACTACAATGTTGTTGATCCATCCTCAGTTCTCCTAACACTCTAACTGTTTTAAAGTCATCATTGGCCTCATGGTGATCACACCCTGACCAAACAAAACATACAAAGCAAACTATGGTCAGGGTGTGACCTCCGGCAACTAAATAAGGAAGGACACCTGTATCTTTGTAGTGACTGGGTGTATTGATACACCATTAAAAGTGTCATTAATAACTTCACCATGCTCAAAGGGATATTCAATGTCTGCTTTTATTTTATTTTTACCCATCTACCAATAGGTGCCCTTCTTTGCAAGGCCTTGGAAATCTTCCCTGGTCTTTGTGGTTGAATCTGTGTTTGAAATTCACTGGTCGACTGAGGGACCTTACAGATAATTGTGTGGGGTACAAAGATGAGGTAGTCATTCAAAAATTATGTTTAACACGATTATTATTATTGCACACAGAGTGAATCCATGCAACTTATTATGAGACTTGTTAAGCACATTTTTACTCCTGAACTTTAGGCATTGACTAAAAATATTTCAGCTTTTCATTTTTAATACATTTGTGGGGAAAAAAACACAATTCCACTTTGACATTATGGGGGTATTGTGTAGGCCAGTGACCAAAAAAAAATCTACATTTTATACATTTTAAATTCAGGCTGGGACAAATGTGGAAAAAATGGAAAATACAAAATGTGGAAAAAGTCAAGGGGTGTGAATACTATCTGAAGGCACTGTATATATGTCACACCCTGACCATAGTTTGATTTGTATGTTCTATGTTTTGTTTGGTCAGGGTGTGATCTGAGTGGGCATTCTATGTTGGATGTCTTGTTTGTCTGTTTCTGTGTTTGGCCTGATATGGTTCTCAATCAGAGGCAGGTGTTAGTCATTGTCTCTGATTGGGAACCATATTTAGGTAGCCTGTTTGGTGTTGGGTTTTGTGGGTGATTGTTCCTGTCTTTGTTTTTGTTGCACCAGATAGGGCTGTTTCGGTTTTTTCACATTTATTGTTTTTGCATATTGTTCATTTATCATCTTTATTAAAGACGTATAAAAGTAACCACGCTGCGTTTTGGTCAGCCTCTCCTTCCCAGGAAGAATCTCGTAACAATATATTTTTAAAGCCATTTGTTAAGGTGATTCATGTAGTACTTCAACAAAATTTGAGTGGTTTACAGGTATTTCTAGTGTTTCCAGGCCATTTCTGCCACTTTGGGCAGATTACTTATGAAATATAATGGTATATTGTTGAAGACTGGTCCACTAATCACAAATACACAAGCTTTCTTATTATAAATGGCAACAAAATTCAACAGTAATATCACCTTTCCAAAATCTGATTCAGTATTGGCAGCCATATTGGATTAAATGTTACAAATAATAGAGGAGCCAATTGTTGGACACCCATTCTAATATCAATGAATAGATCCCAAAGAGCATCTCTACCAAATGTGAAGCGTAATTCCGCTGCGTAACGGTTTCATATCAAGGTGATATTACATCAGTTGTAGCATAATGTAATAGCCTATTGTTAGGTTCTAAATAAATAGTTTTACTTTAACAGACAACTAGTCAAAGCTCAAACCAAGTTGATTCACCCACTGGGTCAAACAGCTGCAAAGACAATGGCATGTTTCCACAAGTACATATATTTATATCCTCCACTGGGCGTAGTCAACTCCTTGCACATCTAGACAGCCAATACATCTGTTGCTAGGCAGGAACAATTACTTGTCTATTTACACCTATGAGGCCTCTGATAATATCACACTATTCACACTCTTATTTCCATCTCTCGTCGTACAACTAAATTGGGGCAAGAACCGTCCATCAGTTCTGTTCTATGCCAATGGGATGCTAGTCTCCATGCCAGTCTCCTTAATCCTCAGGTGTCAAAGCAAGACACAGACTATGGGCCTTGTATATAATTAATTGCACTGTATCATTCAGCAAGCCATATGTATTGATGCGCTTTAACATTAGGATTCTGATGACATGGTAAACCCCTACTATCAAGTACCCCATCATGGTTAGCCCAAGCTACCATCTAGTGGGTTCTCTAATAACCTCCCTCCTGGAGGACACGAAAAGATAAAGGTTTCCTGGGAGGTAACCCTTCCTAGAATCAATAGATTTGAGCAATGCACCCTCCCCTCACTTTCTGCTCTCCTCACAGCTTAAGGCCAGTGCTCTCTCTCTCTTTCTCTCCTTTCCGATTGACAATTAAAACAATTGATAAATTATCCAACCCAAATTTAGAATGACAGTCCTTAGTGCTTCAAATTGAGTCTCACTTGAAGATTAGAGACTCTCCACTTAGCATACACTGACACTGTTAGAATGTACATTTACAAACAGGGAACCATAAATAGACAGTATGTCTATGCATCACCCCTGTTGAGACCAAAACCCAGACTTATATTACAGGTATTAACTTTTCTCATTACGACCCCCGTTTATCCCTGTCTTACACTATCTTGAGTGGCATGTTAATGACAGATCGGTATCTCAATGCATTATTAACCCAAATTACTGTAAACTTCCCAGTGTGTAGATCTCCAAAATCCCCTTATACCCCAAATAAACAGTTTAGGGCAACCCTAAATCAATTTGCGAGCACAGCTGACCACCCCCCTCCTTCCTGGCACTCATCTTCTGGCGTATCTTAATTTTCTTCTTCAGATAGCATTATAGTTCATCTTCCAAACGGCACTTAAACTCAGCAAAAAAAAGAAAAGTCCTCTCCCTGTCAACTGCGTTTATTTTCAGCAAACTTAACATCTGTAAATATTTGTATGAACATGAGATTCAACAACTGAGACATAAAAAGAAGTTCCACAGACTAAAAGAAATGTGTCCCTGAACAGAGGGGGGGGGGTCAAAATCAAAAGTAACAGTCAGTATCTGGTGTGACCACCAGCTGCATTAAGTACTGCAGTGCATCTCCTCTTCATGGACTGCACCAGATTTGCCAGTTCTTGCTGTGAGATGTTACCCCACTCTTCCACCAAGGCACGTGCAAGTTCCCGGACATTTTTGGGAGGAATGGCCCTAGCCCTCACCCTCCGATCCACAGTTCCCAGACGTGCTCAATGGGATTGAGATCCGGGCTCTTCGCTGGCCATGGCAGAACACTGACATTCCTGTCTTGCAGGGAATCATGCACAGAACGAGCAGTATGGCTGGTGGCATTGTCATGCTGGATGGTCATGTCTGGATGAGCCTGCAGGAAGGGTACCACATGAGGGAGGAGGGTGTCTTCCCTGTAACGCACAGCGTTGAGATTGTCTGCAATGACAAAAAGCTCAGTCCGATGATGCTGTGACACACCGCCCCACATCATGACGGACCCTCCACCTCGATCCCGCTCCAGAGTACAGGCCTTGGTGTAACGCTCATTCCTTCGACGATAAACGCAAATCCGACCATCACCCCTGTTGAGACCAAAACCCAGACACGTCAGTGAAGAGCACTTTTTGCCAGTCCTGCCTGGTCCAGCGATGGTGGGTTTGTGCCCATAGGCGACATTGTTGCCGGTGATGTCTGGTGAGGACCTTCCTTACAACAGTCCTACAAACCCTCAGTCCAACCTCTCTCAGCCTATTGTAGACAGTCTGAGCACTGATGGAGGGATTGTGCGTTCCTGGTGTAACTTGGGCAGTTGTTGTTGCCATCCTGCACATGTCCCGCAGGTGTGATGTTCAGATGTACCAATCCTGTGCAGGTGTTGTTACACGTGGTCTGCCACTGCGTGGACGATCAGCTGTCCATCCTGTCTCCCTGTAGCGCTGTCTTAGGCATCTCACAGTACGGACATTGCAATTTATTGCCCTGGCCACATCTGCAGTCCTCATGCCTCCTTGCAGCATGCCTAAGGCATGTTCATGCAGATGAGCAAGGACCCTGGGCATCTTTCTTTTGGTGTTTTTCAGAGTCAGGACACCAAAGAGGCCTTTCTACTAAGTTTTCATAACTGTGACTTTAATTGCCTACCGTCTGTAAGCTGTTAATCGTTTATGGTTAATTAAACAAGCATGGGAAACGGTGTTTAAACCCTTTCCAATGGAGTTATTTGGATTTTCACAAATTATCTTTGAAAGACAGGGTCCTGAAAAGGGGCCATTTCTTTTTTTTTTTTGCTGATTTTATGTAATGCATGCCTGTCACAGTTGATGGCCCTTGATAATGTCCTGATTTGAATATCTGGGGAATAATCCAATTTTCCCAAGCACACGAATCTCTCACCTGAACCGCCACCACCATTCTGTCTGGTCCAGTTTTCCGCCAGTGCACCAGCAGCATGGGAGAAGTTTTGACGTGATCTCTCACCATGCTCACTCCAAATGCACGGTGTCAGGACTCATGCAACACTCCTGCTGCTCGTACACAGGTTGCTGGCTCGGACTCAGGCCTCAGTAGAAGTGGTGCAGGACAGGGCTGTAGTGAACACCATTACTTCAGTTGGTTAGGGGGGGTGAAGCTCACACTATTCATGTCATATTATTCTTTCCATGCATATATATATATATATATATATATCATTGGTAGTCACTATCGCCATAACTTAGAAAGGACAGACCAAAACAACAGTTTAAGGCATTTCTGACTCAGAAAATCCAAACAAATATTTACCGTATGACAAAATATTATTTTCCCAATTTTATTTTTACAAAATTCCTCAGACAAATGTCAAAGAGCATACCAACACACTGTTGACACCATTTCCAAATTGGCTTATACTCCCTTATCATACTGGTGACCACAACTCAGAGTTATGGGGTCAGGTAGATGGAGGGCTAACCCTTAGGGAGAAACCCGACCATACAGCAGACCCAATCTAGTTAAATTTGTATTGAAACAAAAACAAATACAAAGCAATGAAAACCAACAATTATTATCCACATGAGTGACATATGGTATCAAGGGCCATTGCTTACTGAACTGTTAGTTGTTGAAGAACAAGTTGTTGATGAACAATTTGAGATGTTACAATGTACAACTTCTCACCAGTGATACAGATCATTGTGTCTATCACAAAGATACATCTACCTTATCAGTTTGTGGTTTCCATCAAGGTGCCCTAACGAGTTTGGTCCAGCAACACAGTATGACCTTCTATGCAGCCTCTGCGACATGGCTCTGAGGGCAGCCGCCCTCGGGTTAACACGAAGCATGCTGTCCCTCACTCTGCGTCTCTGCACCCAGAGCCCTTAATTGTGATTGAACAGCCTCCGGTCCACGTTTGTCGTTCCCAGCCACCAAGTCCTTAATCTTTTCATTCAGAGCCAAGTCTGACATGTCAGAATATAACGGTGCATGTGACAGATTGAAGTGTCTGGAAAAAATAGTAACAATGGGCAGGGATGAGGTAATGCATGTCATCATAGTCATTTTAAAGTGCTGTCTTGGTTGTAGTCCTTCTAAATTGTTTGATTGGTAAGAAACTGGAAACCATGCATCTAAAGTCTGTAGTTTATAGCATTACTCCCAAGAACAACTGACCTTAGACGACTGTCAATTTGACTGTCAATCGAGACACATGTAGAAGATCTGCCATCTGAGACACACTGAAAGCACAGGACATCAGACACCTCAGTTGCTCTTGAGTGATGGCATAACAAGGTGCTACTCTCCAAGTCCGAGGAGCCCGGTAACTGGAACTGGCTGTAACAATAATACACTGTGTTTAGGCTACATAATGTATTGTGACAGCCCACCCCCCTCAAAACACTTAAATTATAGTAACTGTCACAAATTGTGGCCAAGTAATGTTTTTATAATATTGGATTTTAAAGCCAAGACATAAATAGAAATGTTGACCAAGAACGAATAGAATGGGCAGCAGGAGAACGAAGAGTGAAAAAAACCACAAAAAACCACAGTAACCCCAACCACACCCAACATTTATCAGCCTCCCCCCCACCCCTAGCCCACTCAAGGCTCCTCTGCATGGTTTCCATTCTGCAAGAGAATAGAGACCATAGATGGGACTGCGATTCCTGTTCAAACAGTGCCATAGTACTAACGTTAACGTTCCTGGTTTATGTCTGAAGTTGTTACTTCCTACATCGTAGGCTGAGTTGAAATATTCATATTTCAAAGGGTATTCAAAAGTAATATCTGTGCTGTTGGAAAGCTGATATGTTGTAGATATTAGCAACATTTTTACAGGGTTGTCCTCGGTCAAATGAGCTTTGTGATCTTTGTAAATGTGTTCATGCTAATCGCGAGCTAGCGCTGCTAGGGCTAGGTAGCATTGAAATTATAGCTAGCCAGGCAGCCTGCCTGAAGCTTTATACCTTCAGTTGTTGTTTTGCCTAAAATTACAAAAACAGGTTTGACGTCAGTACTCCTTGATAAGTCACCTTTATGTAACTAGCAGGGCCGTAAAAATATTACAAGACGGTGCCGTTCACTGTGACTATGGCCGGGGTGTGCTGCTAAGGAACGTTATCAAGCGAACTAGTAACTAATTTAGCAATCCAGCCATTTAAATACCAGCATTCATTACAACAAAATACACTGCTCAAAAAAATAAAAGGGAACACTAAAATAACACATCCTAGTTCTGAATGAATGAAATATTCTTATGAAATACTTTTTTCTTTACATAGTTGAATGTGCTAACAACAAAATCACACAAAAATGATCAATGGAAATCAAATTTATCAACCCATGGAGGTCTGGATTTGGAGTCACACTCAAAATTGAAGTGGAAAACCACACTACAGGCTGATCCAACTTTGATGTAATGTCCTTAAAACAAGTCAAAATGAGGCTCAGTAGTGTGTGTGGCCTCCACGTGCCTGTATGACCTCCCTACAACGCCTGGGCATGCTCCTGATGAGGTGGCGGATGGTCTTCTGAGGGATCTCCTCCCAGACCTGGACTAAAGCATCCGCCAACTCCTGGACAGTCTGTGGTGCAACATGGCGTTGGTGGATGGAGAAAGACATGATGTCCCAGATGTGTTCAATTGGATTCAGGTCTGGGGAACGGGTCGGCCAGTCCATAGCATCAATGCCTTCCTCTTGCAGGAACTGCTGACACACTCCAGCCACATGAGGTCTAGCATTGTCTTGCATTAGGAGGAACCCAGGGCCAACCGCACCAGCATATGGTCTCAAGGGGTCTGAGGATCTCATCTCGGTACCTAATGGCAGTCAGGCTACCTCTGGCGAGCACATGGGGGGCTGTGCGGCCCCCAAAGAAATGCCACCCCACACCATGACTGGCCCACTGCCAAACCGGTCATGCTGGAGGATGTTGCAGGCAGCAGAACGTTCTCCGCGGCGTCTCCAGACTGTCACGTCTGCTTTCATCTGTGAAGAGCACAGGGCGCCAGAGGCGAATTTTCCAATCTTGGTGTTCTCTGGCAAATGCCAAACGTCCTGCACGGTGTTGGGCTGTAGTAAGCACAACCCCCACCTGTGGACGTCGGGCCCTCATACCACCCTCATGGAGTCTGTTTCTGACCGTTTGAGCAGACACATGCACATTTGTGGCCTGCTGGAGGTCATTTTGCAGGGCTCTGGCCGTGCTCCTCCTGCTCCTCCTTGCACAAAGGCGGAGGTAGCGTTCCTGCTGCTGGGTTGTTGCCCTCCTACGGCCTCCTCCACGTCTCCTGATGTACTGGCCTGTCTCCTGGTAGCGCCTCCATGCTCTGGACACTACGCTGACAGACACAGCAAACCTTCTTGCCACAGCTCGCATTGATGTGCCATCCTGGATGAGCTGCACTACCTGAGCCACCTTGTGTGGGTTGTAGACTCCATCTCATGCTACCACTAGAGTGAAAGCACCGCCAGCATTCAAAAGTGACCAAAACATCAGCCAGGAAGCATAGGAACTTAGAAGTGGTCTGTGGTTATCACCTGCAAGAACCACTCCTTTATTGGGGGTGTCTTGCTAATTGCCTATATTTTCCACCTGTTGTCTATTCCATTTGCACAACAGCATGTGAAATGTATTGTCAATCAGTGTTGCTTCCTAAGTGGACAGTTTGATTTCACAGAAGTGTGATTGACTTGGAGTTACATTGTGTTGTTTAAGTGTTCCCTTTATTTTTTGAGCAGTATATATATATATTCTACATATACTAGCTAAATATAAAATACTCCCTTGGTCTAATCAGATTTACAATATTAGTGACACATAGGCCTAAATTACTTGCACTGCTGTCTCAGTCTCTGCAGTCTCCAACATAAATGCATAGCCATACACAGATCCGTCCTCTGTGTTAGCTAGCAGATCAACTTTATGATTAAGTAATAATAGTATTTAAAAATAATCAACCTTGTTAACGTGGTCCAGGATTATCGGAGAGCAGAAGCCAAGTGCAGCTATTTAGGGTCTGTTTGCAGCGGATATGGAAGTTCCTTCTCCCCATCTTCAATTGTGGTGTTGTTGCATCAAACTGATTTAATAAAGGAGGAGCTAGGGAAATTGGCTGGTATAATTAGCATATTAAAGAACACGTTAAGTTAGCGTGTGTAGGTGTTTATTAGGCAGCTATTAGGCGTTAATTTGACGTGTGCAGCACCGCTTGCAGCCATTTATTTAGCACATTTGCACGCGCTTTTTTGATGCGTGTAGGCGTTAATTTAGCGAGTGAAGATGTTAATTTAGCGCTTGCACCTGCTTAAATATTGCGTTTTGACCACGTGCTTTAGGACCCAAACGGTGTTCCATATGAAACACAGAATCCTGCTCATTACTCCAAGTTCTAATCAGGTCACTTTTTTTAACCGATTTCGCCATTGACTATTTATTTTACCTTTATTTAACTAGGCAAGCCAGTTAAGAACAAATGCTTATTTACAATGACGGCCTAGGAACAGTGGGTTAACTGCCTGTTCAGGGACAGAACGACAGATTTGTACCTTGTCAGCTCGGGGGTTTGAACTTGCAACCTTCCGGTTACTAGTCCAGCGTTCTAACCACGACCCTGCCGACTATGAACAGGGCACCTGGTTTACGCCCGGGAGGGGTTCCAAAACGAATGCCAGATTAATCGAGTCCCCTCTATGAAGGGAAGCGAAGTAGGAGGTTGGTCAATTTTCACGTGGAGCTAGGCAAAATTAGATTTGTTTACATAATCGAATCCTACAGATGAAGAACCATATATTTGACATAAAAAAAATAGATATACATGAAAAATCATTATTGGACACCCTTTTTCTATAGTGAACCGGTTTCACAAGCTTTCCACGCGCTATTTAACAATCATTTTAAATTTAAAGATAGGCTCTCGTGGAATAACCGTTTATGTGCACCACTCAGAATGGACGGACAAGCACACAACTTTTCTGTTGCTGATGAAAATCGCCGAAATGTGGGAAAGAAACGTAAAACAAAACTAATAGAATGGAAAGACAGGCGAAGGAAGATCTTACGGGATGCTGGAAAACCCTATACAAATCGTAAGGGTTAAGAAAAAACTGGGGAAAAGCTGTCCAAAATAGGTATGTGGAAGAACCGTATATCAAACAATCAAGCTAGCTAGCTATAGAGTACAGTAACTAACATGTATGTTCTGGGTTGTCTAATTTGTAACTATAGAGAGAACTTATTAGCTAAAGTTTGTTGGCTACTAACTTGTACATTATCGTTACAAATGTTATTGCTAGATTAGAGAAGAAACATAGCTAGCTACTTTTTCTCCATCCACCGGATGATTCGACATGGCTACAGTAGCTAGCTAGTTATAGGTAACGTTACACTGTATCCTGCAGGGATTGCACACCGAGGGCCCATTGAGGTGGCAAGCTGCATATTGAAGTGGGTGAAGGCAAAATTCACGCCACTCACCAAACCAGAGGTGCGCAAGTTGATCATATTCAGTGACAGATGCTGTGGGCAGAATAACAACTGGCGGATGCTCAATCTGATGTCGATGCTCGTCTCTATGGGTTACTTTACCCAAGTTGAGCAGAAGTTCATGGTCTCTGGTCATTCTTGTCTTCATTGTGATTGATCTTTTGCCACCATCGAGAAGAGGCGCAAGTTGTCAGTCCTTCATACACCTGATGATGTTTCAAAGATGATACTTGAAGCACAACCAGCAAAACCATTCAAGGTGATGAGGATGCAATGTGAAGACTTCAGGCACCTCCCAGATTCTGTCCTCAAGCGACCAGCTGGACTACAGATCACCTCAGTGAAGTGGTTAAAAGTCACAGGTATTGCACAGAGAATAGTTTACTAACATCCCATCAACATGTAACATGTTGTTCCAACAATAAAATATCCTAATGTTTGACTGTGAAAGTTGTTTATTGATGTCAGGAACTTAAAATGTTTCTGTTCTAATTTCTGTTGAGGATCCTTGGAATCTGTACGCCAGACAGAGCCACAGTCTATTTGAGGGATGGAAATCGTGGCTGATCTCCAAACCACAACAAGGAGCTACACCTCAACCTCCCTATTTTGCAAGCCACTACCCTAGAACATATGAGAGTCCTCTGCCCATCAAAAAAAAACAAGTACCAAGATCTGATGACCATGCTCAACTACTTGCCAGCTGCTGCACACTCTTTTTATAAATCACTGCAGAGTGAATAATTTGTTGTTAAACCAATCTACATAATTAACTGTTTTTTTCTGTGAGTTTATGATCCCTGAACCTGTATAGTATGTTGAATCTGAATACATTTCAGAAGACATGTTAGGAAATTAAATGTATAGTAGGTGTTTTCTATGTGAATCAATTTGTGTATGATTTGAACCAGCACAATATAATGAATTAATTTAATTTTAAGATGTTCTTAGTGTAGAAAATGTTATGTACAATGTGTTCTGTTGAGAATAATTTTGTGTGTGATCATTTGAACTTTTTTTAATCTGAATTAATTAAAAACAAATAAGTCATCACATACCGTATGTGAGTATTCATTTGATCTTGATTCCCTTTTTTTATTCATTACAATATACAATACGTCTCTGTCACCACATTTAGCATTAACTCTAAGCAGTTAATACTTATTTACTGCTGTCACCTCAGTACAGAAGGACATTTCTTGCCTTTAGCATGGGTTTAACGCAATTCAAAACTTAATTGCTGATCATAGTGTTAAACGCAAAGAGAATGGTTTTCTGAACGTTTTGTAATATTGACCTTAGGGATCTGCATAATGGACATGCATATTGGCACATCACGTTGATCCATATTTGATATGTACAAGTTGTGCTGGTTTTGATTGAATTAATTTAATTGTATTCTATTTTTGTAGTTATTCTACGGTATGTTCACATTGAGGGCTTAATTTTAAATGAGACTAATATTTCATGACTCAACTTTTAAGAAAAGTCATCAGTGCTAAAGTTGATAGACCACCTTTAAATGAACCTCCATACAAATTAATTAACTACATATTGTGTTCAAGTTAATTACATGAAGGGCATCTGTACTTGAAAGTACTTAAAACATATCAGGTGTTAAAAAAGGACATCTTACAAGAGTCATGCAAAATGTCACATATACTGTTCTTCCACAAACTGAAATCATCACTGGAGATATACTGTTCTTCCACATTCTAAAAATGAAAACAAAAACAAAAAAGTATTTTTTGAAATAACAAAAAAAATATCAATAGTTGTTGGAAGATATGGGTATGGTGAATTATTTGTCAACCATAAAACACCTAATGTGGTACACACAATTAATAATATAAAAATAACTGATTATCTTCAAATGGAAAAATTGTCACATATATGGTTCTTCGTCTGTAGAATTCAATTGTAATCCAAACCAAACCTTCACTTGTTGTGAAGCACTGAAGTTCCAAACTGTTTTAAACGAGACAGACAAAAATGATTATATTTACACTTTGTAGTCACTTTTGACACTAGAGTAAATGTTTCAGACTCATATTGATGCCAGACTCATATTGATAGAATGGATTTCTATTCTAGAAATTGTTGGGAAGTACTCAGATCCATACTCATTGTGGAGAAGAAAATAATGTCTGTGGGCGTAGTGTAGCGTTTGGCCAGAGCAAGGAGTTTGGGTAGCCAGGCAACAACTTTCTATCTGTGCCACTATAACAACTGTGACAGTGTAGGCAGCGCCATTGAGGCTATCTCCATCTTTAAGAGGTCATATTTCTTTTTCACGATTGGTTGATCCCTCCCGATGACCCAGTTGTACATGACTCCAACCGGGTCACCAGGAGGGATCAGCCAATGAAGTTGGAAGTCCACCCAGTTGACTACATTAGAATGGTGGACGCTCTCAATTGTGCTTCCCACGCTAAGACGACTTTTTGGCCACTCCAGTCCTCTATATTTCTCTATGGTGTAGTGTTTGCGCTTAAATGTGACGCAATCAGTAAGCGACATCAAACTAATGAGACCGATTGTTTGATATCATTGTAGTAGCGGTGCAACTTGTTTCACTATTGCAGAAATGTGGTAATGTATGTGCTTTTATGTGTTTCTATTGGCGAGTTATCGTTACTGGAAAAAACTAGTTTCTGTGCAGACTGATCGCTTTTTTTCCAGACATGGAAATAACAGGAATAACCATTTGTGTTGGTAGCTAGTCAGCTTGCTATGCTAGCAAGCTTGTTCACCCCTCCTACGTTATCGTGGCTCTTCTGTGTTTTGATATAACATTCACACACATGACAGCAAACAGAGAAATAGCCTTGCCTTATCCAACCAGCTATTGCAACACGCAAAAGTGGTTCCAAGTTATATTGTATACATGGCTGAGCGCCGAATACGTGGATGTCGATTATGGCACCTCTCGGTTAAATACGAAATATACATTTCAGTTGAATGCATCCAGTTGTACAGCTGACTAGATATCCCCCCTCTTTCCCGTCACATATTAGCTAGGTAACTGGGCGGCAGGTAGCCTAGCGGTTAAGAACGTTGGGTAACCGAAAGGTCGCTAGTTCGAATTCCCAAGCCGACTATGTGCCTAATCTTTCCTGAAGCAAGTCACTTAACCCCAGTTGCTCATGTAGTCGCTCTGGATAAGACCGTCTGCAAAAAAAAAATACTTATGTGAAACTAGAAACAAAATAGTTTGCCAGTTTGTCGTCCTAAAAACCGGAAATTAGGTACTTCTGGTTGTCATTCATATGGGGAAATAATACGGTTTTGGGATGAACGCCGAAAATAAGGTCTGAGGTTTAAGTTAACACAGGTTTAGGAGAACGTATACGTTTTGTTCTATGAGAAGTCAGTTAACATAATCGTGAATTATTAAGCCATATGTGCTTTATGTACTTTTTTATTACATAAATGCTTAACAATTCAAAATGACGTTAGCTGATTGATGATCTCTTAGATCAAAACGTATACGATATTGTCCATGGAAAGCTTTGTCCAACGAACCATGACGGAGTTAGTGCCTACAAAAAGACTCCGTTAGTATTGCTCTCTATATACCCCATGTCCCGGACCCAAGGTAAGGCTGGACAGTGCATATAAGTATGCCCCCAATCCAAGTCTGAAGTGTAGTACACCCACAGTGCGATTTCATTTTTTTTTTTTTTGTCAAATTAACTTTTGTCTTTTGTTGAATTTATATTCAACTCTCCAACCTTGTTTAGCATTACTTTGTCCAAATATGGCATGATTCCACTATTTGTAGCTGTTTACATCACTTTTAAATGGTGGGGCTTTATATTTGAAAGCCACCAGCAAATTTCAGTTGTGGCTAATCTTTATTGTGGCTAATTTCACATGGTTGGTAACTAGTCCAACAGCAACTGAACTTGTCAGGGAGATGTTTTATTTGTTAGACATAACCATTATTAGCTGTAATACATGTTATTTTAGAAACGCATTAGCCCTATAAATAGTATGCCAATAATATTAATAATTTACATTTGGATATTGTCTTTATTTACATAATGATAGACAGTAAATGTCAGAATCATAAATATAAATGTCACATCAGTATCCTAGTTGTGGTGGAAGCAAAGAAAAGATTATCTCAGACCTAACATGACGACCAAAATGGCTCCGCGCGTGTGCATGTTGAGTTTGTCTATCCCACCAGACATGATGAAATAGGTTGAAATATCAAAACGAACTCTGAACCAACTATATTCATTTGGGGACAGCTTGAAACATTTATCTAGCCAGCTTGCTGTGGCTAGCAACTTGTCCTGGGATATAAACATTGGTTTGTTATTTTACTTGAAATGTACAAGGTCTCTTTTTTGATGGATCTTTGTAGAATATCGACCAATTTTTAGTCACATAAAATTGTGTTCTCTCTACTCTGACAAGGAGTCCACAGATAAAGGGGAAACCTATATAGTTTCTAGTAATCTCTCCTAGTTCAGTCTTGTGGGGGGGCTACAGGACAGGCTCGTTGGAATGGAATTAATGGAACGATATCACACACATGGAAACAACATTTTTGATTCTGTTCCATGTATTTCACTGCTGGAGCTGAGAACAATGTAGCTGCCTGACTCGCCCTGCATCCTCACCCTACCTTCCAACCTCCATCTCTCTCCCTGATTCCGTCTCTCCTTTCATAAAACAAAACCATAGATTGTTAACTACCGCATGTGTGTCATGGATCAAGAATGAGAAACATGGAGTCAATTTACATTTTTCTCGTCCTCCATGCTTCGGTTTTGTATTTTTTTTTGCCCCTGCAGACAGGAAATTCGAGACATATACAGGATGCTACCCTCGACAGCATAACCTTCACTCCAGATCAAAAATCCAAACCTACAACCTAATTTTGGACTAAAGGACCTGGAAGGATTAATGCTACTATCCAACCTGGAACTGAGACAGACCAGATTAAACTTCAATTAGCACTGATGTGTGAGGTGTCAAAGCCTTTGAGCCCAACAAATGGCAGGCTACCCCACCCAAATCCAGAGGCCTTGAAGCCCCCTCCTGCTGTTCAGAGACCATCTACTGGCATTTTCTACAATAGATCTGCCTCCAGAAAAAAGCTTCTTCCAAGTGGGTGTGACACCTACTTCCATTGCCTGCTGCACTGCTGCTTGGATTCCACCTGGCGATCTGTTTACCGTCTGTCCTGGTTGTCTCCCCCTGGTACAGGTACCACCCCCCCGAGCTTTCGCTCGCCTCCAGCTCACAGGCACTGTTGGGGAAAGTGACTCTGACCTTATAATGGCTAGTCCCAAGTTGTGTGCATTTTTGCTATTTGTCTCATGATTCCTGCATGCTTTGTTCACTGAACTTTCTTGTTTACCCAACCGTGGGACAGACTGTTTGGGACTTGGGACTCTGACTCTCTATTGGTTACACGGACTCTTGGCCTCCCATCCTATTCTAACCACCTCTCGCCGGCTTTGTATTCATGTTACCGGATGAAATTGCTGTGTAAAATGATCTTGTTGCCATCTGATGCACATTCAAATGTAATAAATCAACACTGCAGAGCTCTCCCTGTCCTCTACCGTGCCTTGATTTTATTACTGTTGATGATATCTGGAAATGTGCATGTACACCCTATCTACTGTTGATAGCCCCAATTCGTGTGCTCTGATATCTGTTTCACTGATTTCTACTCTTGTAAAAGCCTGGTTATTCTGCACATTAACACTAGAAGTTTATTACCTAAAATCGATCAATTGAAAGTTTGGGTTCACAGCTCCAATCCAGGTGTTGATCATTACTGAGACGTGTTTAGAATACTGATGTTAACCCTTTCTGGTTATAACCTTTTTTGGCAAGACAGATCTTCCAAAGTTGGAGTGGCAATCTTTACCAAGAATCACCTTCAGTGCTCAGTTTCCACCATGTCTCTCCCTAAACCTTTCTCAGATTATTACCAATCCCACAAGGTATGACTCCAAACACTCAGAAAAGGCTACTCTCCTTGACGTTATCCTCACAAATCATCCCAATAGGTATCAGTCTGGTGTTTTCTGTAATGACGTAAGTGATCACTGGTTTACAGCCTGTGTTCCTCCTAATGGCTGCTCAGTGAAACGACGTGTCCAGATTTGTCATAGACACTTGCTAAAAAATGTTAATGAGCAAACCTTCATGACCTGGCCTTTTTAAAAATTGGTATAGAATTAGCTTGATCCCTTCTGAAGATGCTTAGTCCTTTTATTTTTTGATACTTTTAGTGATATTGTTAACAAACATGGCCCCATAAAGAGAAATTAGCATTTAAAACAGTTTAAGCCCTTGGTTCGACCGTTATCTTGCAGAGTTACTCCACCTCAATTGCATTTGGCAAAAGGCTCTGCACACGCATACTCAAGCTGATTGGCTCTTGTTCAGGTAAATGAGAAATAAGTGCACTTAGGCTATCCGGAAGGCCAAAGTTACTTTAAGGAGCAGTTCACGCTGTGGGTCTAACTCCAAAAAGTTATTGGAAAATGGATTCTAACTGTTATAGGCCTATTTCTATTTTGCCCTGTTTATCAAAAGTGTTGGATAAACTTGTCAATAATCAACTGGCTTTCTTGATGTCTATATTATTCTCTCTGGTTCGGCTCAGGTTATGGATGTCCCTTTCAGCCACTGCCTGCCTGTCACCAAGGGTGTACTCCAAGGGTTGATCCTAGGCCCCACGCTCTTCTCAATTTACATCAACAACATAGCTCCAGCAGTAGGAAGCTCTCTCATCCATTTATTTGCAGATGATAGTCTTATACTCAGCTGGCCCCTCCCTGGATTTTGTGTTAAACGCTCTACAACATTTCTTAGTGTCCAACAAGATTTCTCTCCCCTTAACCTTGTTCTCAACACCTCCAAAACAAAGGTCATGTGGTTTGTTAAGAAGAATGCCCCTCTCCCCACAGGTGTGATTACTACCTCTTGTGTCACCTCATACAAGTACTTGGGAGTATGGCTAGGCGGTACACTGTCCTTCTCTCAGCACATGCCAAAGCTGCAGGCTAAAGTTAAATCTAGACTTGGTTTCTTCTATCGTAATCATTCATCTTTCACCCCACCTGCCAAACTAACTCTGATTCAGATGACCATCTTACCCATGCTAGATTACGGGGACGTAATTTATAGATCGGCAGGTAAGGGTGCTCTCTAGCGGCTAGATGTTCTTTACCATTCGGCCATCATCTTTTGCACCAATGCTCCTTCTAGGACACATCACTGCACTCCTATACTCTTCTGGTCATCTCTGTACACCTGTCGCAAGAGCCACTGGTTGATTATTTATAAAACTGTCTTAGGCCTCATATCTACTGCAGCCCTCATCCTCCACATGCAACACCTGTTCTGCCAGTCACATTCTGTTAAATGTCCCCAAAGCACAGACATCCCTGGGTCACTCATCTTTTCACTTCTCTGCAGCTTGCCATTTGTGCTGTTTGTACCATGTGTTGTGCTGCTACCATGCTATGTTGTCTTAGGTCTCTCTTTATGTTGTCTCTTGTCATGATGTGGAGGCCTTTTGGTAGGCTGTCATTGTAAATAAGAATTTGTTCTTAACTGACTTGTCTAGTTAAAGATATTCCATTCCAGCCGTTACAATGAGCCCGTCCTCCTATAGCTCTTCCCACCAGCCTCCACTACTGGTTGGCAACCAACTTTAAGGTGCATTACTGCAACTGACTGGAGTCAACCTCTCACCTTTCAATTATCCACATGGGTATATTCTCCTAAAAACCAATGATGAGATAGTGAGGCAGGACTTGCAGCGCGTCAAGTGTCTAAAATAGACCAAAATACAGCCCAAGTTATATTTTAGTTGCTGGATATAGACGCTCGCTTGAAATGATTGAATAACCTGTATGTGTACATTTATTTTGCAGCGCACGCAATGCGTCCGGTGCGGTCAGCATGTAACTAGTGCCTATTGAAGAATCTTTTTTCCTGGGGGACTTTTGTTTAGAATTTCCCCGACGCTCATTCTGAACGTGAACACGCATCACTTGCGGGTACGGTTTTAGAAACATAAGTTCCTTTTCATATTAGCAATAAATAATTTTCAGAACATAATGTTAAAGCTGTAATATGTGACTTTTGGGTGACCCGACCAAATTGAACTGTGTGTGTATAGATCTGTCATTGAAAGCAAGTCCTAAGAAGTGGTAGATCTGTTCAATGTGCGCTATTTCTATGCTTCCCATTAAGTTTATTTTTTTGCATCTTACTTTAGGTTTTGAAAACCAGCTGAAAATACAATATTTTTGGTTATGGAAAAGATTTCACATGGTAGAGAATAATTGAACACTAAACTTGCTTGTTTGGTCACAAACTAAAATTACACAATCTATTAGATTTTTAGCAACCAAGAAATGGTGGAGCGATTTCTGCATAGTGCATCTTTTTAAATTGCTACACCTTTTTAGTGTTACTGTTCCCACACGGCCATATCTCCACGTTACAGCAGGTGTTTACGGAAGACTGAGGCGGCACCTGTGCTAACTAGCTACGTAGTATGCTCAACACTTGTGTAGCGGAAGAAGGCCAGTTAAGAAGAAGCCGGTTAAAACCGTGTACAGAAAGTGTATTTTCCATTTGTGAAATTATTTTGATGTGATCTGAAAGTAAAGGGCTTTATGCTTCTAACTGTTTTTCAATTGAGAATCGATTCATGTTTAGATGGAGTTTTTGGCTGCCAGAGCCAGTCTACCTCTGAAAATAACCTATATCCTTGGATCTTAAGAAGTAACTGTAGGCTCTCCTACACTCCTTAAGAGTACATTCTTGTGCTAGGAAATTATTAGATATCTGTGATGGAGCAACATTTGACAACACAGGTCATACCGCTTTCTTCTAATATGCCTAGCTATCTACACAGTACTGTTGTCGTCAAATTGCGCAGAGTAGTATGTTCATTTCACACACTAATTGTTAATTTTACACATTTAGCCTAACACGGCTCTTTACTTGAATGCAGCTTCTTCCTTGGCTCCTAAGAAGAGTTGTTGGAGCAGGTTGTGAGAAGACCACCCACGGAACTGAACGCTTGTTGGTACGGTGTATGTTCACAAACCCGCCATTCCGGAGTACTGCTTAGGGAAGCATAGGAGGAGCAGCAAGGCCTCGTCCCTGAGAATCTACATTCTCCACCATCTGAGAGACTGGTGTGACTCATCTAGAGAGTCCATCCACTGGGGAGCTCCATGGTACAGGGCCCCTAAAGGGCTGGGACCAGCACTGAGGGCCAGAGGCAGCCGTGGCGAGATGGGGTAGGGGCTGAGGACAGAGCCATGGTTCATAACGGCTCAGCCCCCCACACGCCGCCAGCACAGGTGGGCACCAATGGCCGCTCTTCTGAGAGGAAGAGGACACCGAAGGCATGTGACTGCTGTGGGCCCAACTCTAAGCTCCATGATGGGAAGGCCCCACATGGGAAGAATCCGGGTGGCAAGTCCCGACAACGCAGGGCCCAGCTGGGGAAGGACAAGGGCCAGGCACTGGGGGAGATCACTAAGAGAAAGGGTGGTCGCCCATCTTATAAGAAGACCCTGATGACAGAGGAGCAGGTAACAGCCATCCGAGAGGAGCTAGAGAAAGACTCTGCTGTGGAGCATGTAACAAACCCTTTGCCTTCACCTGTAACCAACTCTGTTGGTCAAACCTTATTGAACTCTATGGGTCAGAAGTTAATGTACACTATGGTTAAACTGGTGAATAAGTCTGTGGTTCAACCGGTAACGACATCAGTGGTTGAGCATTTTGCTGATTCAATAATAGAGCAGGAGAGAGCCTGTGAATGGGCTGTGTGTGAGGGGGAAAAGGCCCCTGGTTCAGTCAAACAGCCGGTTATAGACCCTAAGATGGAGGTTATAAAGCAGCCCCCGCCCCAGGCTGGTGACCCAGCTGTCTTCCTTTCCAACGGTACATCAGCTGTCCCCAAAGAGGAACCAACAGACTGTAGCGTCCCTATGGAGGTGGAACCATCAGCCATAGCCTGTGTTTCCCCAGGCATTATTCTGTGCAGCACCCTACACACATTTGCTCTGTGGGACCACCAAGATTACTGCAAGATAGGAGTGTGGGCTCAAAGACCTGAGCAGGGAAGTGCCACAGACCTAGCACAGCAGTCCCAGCCATCACCACAACAACCCAAACCAGAAGAGGGCATCCATGAAGGAATCAGAGACCTCATCCATGGTACTAGACTTTAATTGTAACTATGATTTCATATGGATATGACTGGATATGACCTTTTTAGTTAAGATGTCTGTCTCTCCCTCAGAGTTTCTGGAGCTCTTCTATGTGACGTACGGGAGTTTCATCCCCCTCAGTGAGACTGATGTCTTGGAGCACCTGAAGAACAAGTGTAGCACGGACTTCATTGACAAGTATGAATCATGAGATACCCCACAAACCAGTTTAACTTTCACCACTGATTTCCATTGTTATGCTGATTGCATCTGTTCTTTTGTCTACTTGGAATTCCATTTGACCCTTGGTGTGACCTGTCTCATCCCTCTCTACCAGGAAGCTAAACATCCATTTAGAAGTTTTGAAGTACAAAGCGGGTCTAGCCTCCATCCCTATGAACTGCTTTAAAGTGGACTACAACAAGCACACCCTGACCCTGGAGGACCTGTCCACACTGGACGATCAAAACTGGGTTAACGACCAGGTAGCTATGGCCCATAGAAAATGGTGCTTGCTGCTTATAAACCTGATTCACTGTTTTATCTAACCTGAAATTCAAAAACTTCAGTGCAGAGGCCCTATGTTCCACTAAGAATGAAAAGGATTAAGTAAACGTTTTCCTATTTCTTTGTGTTGTGTGTCTAGGTGATAAACATGTATGGCGAATTGATCATGGAGGCTACAGAGCACAAGGTGGGAGTACATTCCTAAGTGCATTCATTTTGGATCCTTGATCAGAATGTTCAACAAAGGGTTATTGGTAAAAGGGAGTTAAGATGGCGGTCTTATGTTGCGTTTCCAATGTTACTGAATTTTCTTCTGTTTTCTCCTGCAGGTTCATTTCTTTAACAGCTTCTTTCACAGGCAGCTGGTGGCCAAAGGCTATGAAGGGGTTAAGAGATGGACCAAAAAGGTAAGGTGATGGTAGATCAGATCATAAGCTCTGTAGTGCTGAGTGATTAACCAAAATTATGTTTTAGTTTTGTGGTTATTAAACAACTAATTGACTGATGTCAGATAAATTACTTGACTTTCATTTAGTTTATAATTGTGAGCCCAATACTCCATTTCTCTAGAAATTTAATTATTAACGAGAGAAGTCAAGAACTGATGGACTCTGGGCTGAAGCAAGTTTTAGTTTTATTAAGGAAATATTCAACCTAGTTCATTGCAGAAAGGTGGCAATTAACAAAAATATAAATATTTTACTGCGTTACTGAAAAACTCATCTATGGATTTCATGTGACTGGGAATACAGATATGCATCTGTTGGTCATGGATGCCTTAAAAAAATAAAAATGGGCCTCAGGATCTTGTCACAGTATTTTTGTGCATTCAAATTGCCATTGTTAAAATGCAATTGTGTTCGTTTGTAGCTTATGCCTGCCCATACCATAACCCCAACGCCACCATGGGGCACTCCGTTCACAATGCTCCCTACAAAACTTATGACAAATGTGGCATTGTGACAACTCCACATGTTAGTGGCCTTTTGGCCAGCACAAAGTGCACCTGTGTAATGATCATGCTGTTTAATCGTCTTATTTATATGCCACACCTGTCAGGTGGATGGATTATCTTGACAAAGGAGAAATGTTCACTAACATGGATGTAAACAAATTTGTGCATAATTGGAGAGAAATAAGTGTTTTGAGCATCTTTTATTTCAGTTCATGAAACATGGGACAAACACTTTGCATGTTTTGTTCAGTGTACTGTCATGGCCAAAAGTTGAGTGACAAATATTAATTTCCACAAAGTTTGCTGCTTCAGTGTCTTTAGATATTTTTGTCAGATGTTACTATGGAATACTGAAGTATAATTACAAGCATTTCATAAGTCTCAAAGGCTTTTGACAATCACATGAAGTTGATGCAGAGTCACTATTTGCAGTGTTGACCATTCTTTTCAAGACCTCTGCAATCCGCCCTGGCATGCTGTCAATTAACTTCTGGGCCACATCCTGACTGATGGCAGCCCATTCTTGCATAATCAATGCTTGGAGTTTGTCAGAATTTGTGGGTTTTTGTTTGTCCACCCGCCTCTTGAGGATTGACATCTGTGGAGGTTCCTGGCTATGGACCCAAAATATCGATCTTTTGTTCCCCCGAGCCACTTAGTAATCACTTTTGCCTTATGGCAAGGTGCTCCATCATGCTGGAAAAGGCATTGTTCCTCACCACACTGTTCCTGACTGGTTGGGAGAAGTTGCTCTCTGAGGATGTGTTGGTACCATTCTTTATTCATGGCTGTGTTCTTGGGCAAAATTGTGAGTGAGCCCACTCCCTTGGCTGAGAAGCAACCCCAACCATGAATGGTCTCAGGATGCTTTATTGTTGGCTTGACACAAGAATGATGGTACTGCTCACCTTGTCTTTTCCAGACAAGCTTATTTCCGGATGCCCCAAGCAATCGGAAAGGGGATTCATCAGAGAAAATGACTTTACCCCAGTCCTCAGCAGTCCAATCCCTGTACCTATTGCAGAATATCAGTCTGTCCCTGATGTTTTTCCTGGAGAGAAGTGGCTTCTTTGCTGCCCTTCTTGACACCAGGCCATCCTCAAAGTCTTTGCCTCGCTGTACGTACAGATGCACTCACACCTGCCTGCTGCTATTCCTGAGCAAGCTCTGTACTGGTGGTGCCCTGATCCTGCAGCTGAATCAACTTTAGGAGACAGTCCTGGTGCTTGCTGGACTTTCTTGGATGCCCTGAAGCCTTCACAACAATTGAACCACTCTCCTTGAAGTTCTTGATGATCCGATAAATGGTTGATTCAGGTGCAAGCTTACTGGCAGCAATATCCTTGCCTGCAATATCCTTGCCTTTTTGTGCAAAACAATGATGACGGCACGTGTTTCCTTGTAGGTAACCATGGTTGACAGCGGAAGAACAATGATTCCAAGCACCACCATCCTTTTGAAGCTTCCAGTATGTTATTCAAACTCAATCAGCATGACGGGGTGATCTCCAGCCTCGTCAACACTCGCACCTGTGTTAACGAGAGAATCACTGACATGTCAGCTGGTCCTTTTGTGGCAGGACTGAAATGCAGTGGAAATGTTTTTGGGGGTTTCAGTTCATTTGCATGGCAAAGAGGGACTTTGCAGCAATTCATCTGATCACTCTTCATAACATTCTGGAGTATATGCAAATTGCCATCATACAAACTGAGGCAGCAAACTTTGAAAATTAATATTTGTGTCATTCTCAAGATTTTGGCCACAACTGTACAATGACCATAATCCGTGGTGCCTGTTTCTAGCTCGGACAGAGATCGGTATACTGTAGAGTAATTAACTGACAATGTCACAAACGGTGCACACGCTTCTGTGTTGTGATTCTGGATGGCCAGATGTCTAGCAACAATGACAAGAAGCTGCCATGTGAGGAATCATAGTTGGCTCGTTTCAGCTAGTTTTATCTTGTTCTTGATACCATGTCTTGTTTTGAAGTGTTTTCTATGGGGACACTTTGCTCGCTTGCTAACATCTGTTACGGATTATTTGAGACAATTGTGCAAATGTTTGCTTTCAATCAAATTTGGTGACTAAATCTAGTTTACATGTTGTCAACCATCTAAGCCAACCCAGTCTGTTTTGCCCCATAGTTGCACACACTCCAGTTTTGTTGCTAAAGAACCAACCCGTCTATGCAATGATGCTCATGTCTCCACCCTAACAATGGGAGCCATTGCCCCCAAGGTGGGAAGGCGGACGACAAGTATAGGTCCAAAATAAGCCCATAGAAACGCATTGGGCTTATTTTGGACAGATTTTGCCGCGAGTAAAACTTTTCAATTCCTCTCTGGAGAGATGCACTTGCTGCGTTAGGTTAGATACAGACTGTGTGGAATGTATGCATTCGAAGAAGACTGCTATGCAGCATACTTAGGCAGGCTAGACTAGCTGAATAGAATGACTAAAGTCAGTACAGTATGGGGAGCACAGAACGTTGGATTGGCTGGCTGCTACTGCCTGGGCAGAGATTATGACTTTACGGAATGAGAAATCATTTACTCAAATAAAAACGGATATACACAACTGAAATATTGTATTTCATATTATACAACGGGTGGTTTGGAATTCCCATTGTTAGAGCCTCTCCTGTCCATGATATAGACAACACACATGCCACGTTCATATAAAGTGGCATTGTTTGTTTTTACCTAGCAACGCACTACTACTTTTACAACCACTAGTCTTAACACCTGTAACTCGTCATGGATGACTTTTAAAGTTACTTTTTGATTTGGTCCACTTGCTCTCAAGAAGAGCAAGTGGACCAGCAACCTGAGCCTAGCATTAACGTTAGACATTCAGAAATCAGTAATGTTAGCGCTGCTATAGAGGACAAAGAAAAGGAGTGAAATGAAGAACCCTAGCTACATCACTGCCCAGTTGGTTTGTATTGAAGTGCTTTCTGGAATGGCTGTCAAAAGCCATGATAAAAATGTCAAAATGCATGGCCTCTCGTATTATTGCTTAAGTAATTTCCCATGTTTTTATTGATACCTAACGGAGACTATAGAATATTTTCAATGTTTTGGCAATCGAATGTTTACAATTTTTGGCTTTGGAATTTCCATTTAAAAAGCGCTTTTTTTAGGTAATTATTTCATAATGCATTTCTTTTTTAAATAATTATCAAAACTGAAAACCGTGATTATTAAAATAGATGTATCTGAAGCTGAACTGACTTCAAAAAGCATTAAAGCTCTGAATAAAGTTAGACAAGTGATTGTGTTTTGATCTGAGCCCTGTAGTTTATAAACCAGGGTCGTAGGGCCTCCCTGGTGGCACAGTGGTCTTGGACACTGCATCGCAGCGCTAGCTGTGCCACCAGAGACTCTGGGTTCGGGCCCAGGCTCTGCCGCGACCGGGAGGTCCGTGGGGCTACGCACAATTGGCCTAGCGTCGTCCGGGTTAGGGAGGGTTTGGCCGGTAGGGATATCCTTGTCTCATCGGACTAGCAACTCCTGTGGCGGGCCGGGCGCAGTGCACGCTAACCAAGGTCTTGGTGTAGCTGGCTTCCGGGTTGGATGCGCGCTGTGTTAAGAAGCAGTGCGGCTTAATTGGGTTGTGTTTCGGAGGACGCATGGCTTTCGACCTTCGTCTCTCCCGTACGGGAGTTGTAGCGAAGCGGCAAGATAGTAATTACTAACAATTGGATACGACAAAATTGTGGCGAAAAGGGGGTCAAAAAAATAATCTATAAACCAGGGTCGCTACTGTACACTTATTTTATCGATAGGAGTGGGGGGTGCTTGTGTGTTGTCAGCAGTACAACTGAAATGTCTTCTGCATTTAACCCAACCCCTCTGAATCAGATAAGCACACCAAAGACTGAAATGGCAATAAATCAAATGAAGATGGCACTTCTAAAAGCCTATTTCACATGAGTATGCTGAATTTTCAATAACTTTTCTTTAATTTTGTTTTCATTACAAATGAAAATGTGGCACTGACTGCCCATTTTAATTTGTTTCAGCATTGTTGCAATGAAGTTTGACTAGCCACACGCGACATGCACGCACAGTTACAAGCCTGCTAGAATTGGCGGCAGGCAGAGGAGCAATATCCATGGTATCCATCCAGTATGGACAAAGCCTGAACTAGAATGTGAAACTGGCTAGCTTTTAGAAAACCTGCGTAGATCTTGCTTGCTTTGTAGTATACCACTCGGGTCTCTCTCTGTTTGGCAGGTGGATCTGTTTTCCAAGAGTCTGCTGCTGATTCCTATCCACCTGGAGATCCACTGGTCCCTGATCACAGTAGACATGGCCAACCACCACATCCACTACTATGACTCACAGGGCATTGTCTTCAAATACACCATAGAGGTATGATCACACACACTTTACAGTCCTCTGCTGCTCAATGAAACTCTTGCTTCTAGTTTCATCCTAGACTTGAGGAACATTGATTTGATAAGCATGGAAAATATTAACATTGGTCTACATAGGACGCTTATTGCTTTTTTTTGGGGGGGGGGCTCAGTCGGGGTCTCAACTTACTGTTGAGTACAATTTAGACATTTGGTTGTGCATCAATGTCAATCAATTTGCCCATGACAGCCAATTTGTTTGGTGGGATTGGTAAATTAGTCTAGTGGCCAGCGATAAACACGTGGTAAGCATGGTTGAATTACAACCAGGGTGGGGCCAATTTATCATCAGTTAACACAAACTCAGCAAAACAGAGTCCCTTTTTCAGGACCCTGTCTTTCAAAGAAAATTTGTAAAAATCCAATTAAAGGCAATTAAGGTCACAGTTATGGAAACTTAGGACACTAAAGAGGCCTTTCTACTGACACCAAAAGAAAGACGCCCAAGGTCCCTGCTCATCTGCGTGATTGTGCCTTAGGCATGCTGCAAGGAGGCATGAGGAGTGCAGATGTGGCCAGGGCAATAAATTGTAATGTCCATACCGTGAGACACCTAAGACAGGATGGACAGCTGATTGTCCTCGCAGTGGCAGACATCCAAACATCACATCTGCGGTACAGGATGACAACAACCACTGCCCGAGTTACACCAGGAACGCACAATCCCTCCAGTGCTCAGACTGTCCGCAATAGCCTGAGAGCGGCTGGACTGAGGGCTTGTAGGCCTGTTGTAAGGCAGGTCCTCACCAGACATCACTGGCAACAACATTGCCTATGGGCACTAACCCACCGTCGCTGGACCAGACAGGACTGGCTAAAAGTGCTCTTCACTGAGGAGTCGCAGTTTTGTCTCACCAGGGTTGATGGTCGGATTTGCATTTATTTGGAGGTGGAGGGTCCGTCATGGTGTGGGGAGGTGTGTCACAGCATCATAGGACTGAGCTTGTTGTCATTGCAGACAATCTCAACACTGTGCGTTACAGGGAAGACATCCTCCTCCCTCATGTGGTACCCTTCCTGCAGGCTCATCCTGACATGACCCTCCAGCATGGCAATGCCACCAGCCATATTGCTCGTTCTGTGCATGATTCCCTGCAAGACAGGAATGTCAGTGTTCTGCCATGGCCAGCGAAGAGCCCGGATCTCAATCCCATTGAGCACGCCTGGGACCTTTTGGATCATATTGCTAGGGCATTCTCCCCCAGAAATGTCCAGGAACTTGCAGGTACCTCAGTGGAAGAGTGGGGTAACGTGAGGAGATGCACTGCAGTACTTAATGCAGCTGGTGGCCACACTAGATATTGACAGTCACATGTCTGTGGAACTTGTTCAGTTTGTCTGTTGTTGAATCTTTTGTTCATACAAATATTTACACGTTAAGTTTGCTGAAAATAAATGCAGTTGAGAGTGAGGACTTTTTTTTTTTTTTGCTGAGTTCATAAAAAATGGCATTTTGTGTAGAATTGCATAATATTTGCTGTAAAACTACACTTTCTCTCTGCCCCATGGCAAAATGTTTAAAATTGTAGGAAATTAACAAAACATTTATTTTTCTCTTGGCTGCTAAAAATGTTTTGCTCAGAAGGTGGGGGTGGGGGACTGTATTGCTGTGGGTACAGACCCATCAGCCACTGCGGCCTCATGAGTTCCCTGTTTTTTGTGGCCCCCATCAGTTGCTCATTCCTGGTCTACCTAATCCACATTTTGGGAACCTCGAAGGAGTCCGTGTGTAACTCAACCTTTTTTTTTGTGAACTAAACACTTGTTTTCCTCTTGTTATCGGCCCGACAGAACATCATGAGATATATCCTGGCCGAGGCGAAGGAGAAGAAACAAGCTACCTATCAGAATGGCTGGAAGATGATCATAAACAAGGTACTGTTTCAGATGGCACCATGTGACTGTTCTCTCACATTTTCCAGTTGGCTCTTTTGACTACTGTCTCTGGTTCTCACCCTCAGGGTATTCCTCAACAGAAGAACGACAGTGACTGTGGAGTCTTTGTATTGGAGGTGAGTGAGGAATTTCCCTCATACTGCAAATTCCCCACACGCACACTGCTATTGGTGAGCCTTTTTATTGTTTTTTTTTATTAATTTTTTTATATTTTTTTTCTCTGCTTCTCACAGTACTGCAAGTGCCTGGCTTTAAAAGAACCGCTGCAGTTCACACAGGACGACATGCCCAAAGTCCGCAAGAGGATTTACAAAGAGCTCTGTGACTGTAAACTGAGTGACTGACTGACCACAGCTGAGAAAGTACACCTGCCTCTCCAGTGAACCGTGGGTTAACAACTGTTATTGCACAAGGGCCATTTAAAACTTTTTTTTTTTTTTTTTAACTACTGGAGCCAAGGAGAAACTGAAGGAAATGCCGTAGAGACACGACATTTGACTGGTGACAGTCTTTTCTCTCATTCAGAGGAGGGCCAGCGGTGCATATTCTGCAATTTTTTTTTTTTTTTAAATGCCCCGTTTTTAAAAAATAATCTTTAACGGGAGTGAGGGACCTGAGACTTTGAATTCCTTTGGGAGTTGACGTCCACAAAGTTTCCATTGTTGACTGACTGACCTGGGTCTGGAGCTAAAGCTGCTGCTATAAGGTTTCAGATGCCAGTGACAGACCTATATGTGCTGATACCGTTTCCTAACTTCAGTTCTTGAAATTGTTTTATATCATGTAATCTCTGCCTGACTAGTGCGGTAAAGAACAAGAAGACTCATCAAAGGCTAGCTTTTAATTGAATGTACTGTTTTGTTACTACTTCCGCTCTCTTGGGCTAGATTCAATCTGTATCACGGACGATCCACATTTTGACAAATTAAAGGTAATTTCCAATTGCGCTGACATGCAGCATTTACGTGAATGCAGTCTCTGCGAACACAGGAACATTGTCTTGAAATGTAAATCGAGCTATAACGTGGATCTTTCCCGCTAGGGATTGAATTCAGCTCTTAGTTCTTGTGAAACTCCTTCGCATCAAACAGCAGTTGAGACAGTTGAGCTTAGATTCAATGTGGAAGATCCGAACTATAGGGAGACTGCCTTTTTTACATTTCAATGTTTCCGCATTCGGTAAATATTACACGTGTCGGCTCAATCAGAAATTACATTTACATTGCGCCATTACATTGCTCTTTCAGGAGTTAAGTGGGGGATATTTAGTTACAATTGGCCATGCTACTCCACTGAAAATGGCTTCATAAACACTGCTCTTTCTACTTCTGTCAAATACTGTACACCTTATTGTTTTTGAACAGCATATCTTGACATAGTGTACTGAGGAAGAAGTAATGCCTTTTTTTTGTATGAGGTGCTGGCGAGCTATGGTTCTCATTGGAGGACCACCAAGCATTTGAGCTGACTCAGTTGGTGTCAGTTACCCATCTGAGGGAGCTGGTCCACAGACTGGGTGTAGTTGGGGAAACGCTGCTGTCGAACATGCTGAATGAATCCATCTATACTGTCATCCATTTCATTCTAGCACACTAGGTAACATTAGAGATCATGTTCACAGCATTCTCTGTACTAGGGTTAAATCTGCTTAATCTTCGTTGAGAGAGAATTTCTGGTTTTTATTTGATATTGTTCTTGATTTAAGCTGCTGTGGTAGAACCTAAAATATTGTATTGCAATTTCTTGATGTAATACAGGGTTATACTTACAAATAGATACCCAGAGTGGTTAAATTGGGATTCTCTAATGTGAACTGTCCTCAATTTCATGTTAATGGAAGTTCCCAATGGATGCGTCTCATCCTAAACGGTGGCACAGTATCCTTTCTAAGTTGACTCCTGAATACATTCCTACAAACACCATGATGTAGCTTGTATGACTCAGGCATTCATTTTCTCTACATTGGTTTTAATTCATGTTTGAGAGATTACTCTCAGTTGTTTGCATCAGGAGGATGCAACAACCCAGAGGCCCAGCCACACCGAACAGAGGGATGTCCTATGACACAAGCTAGATCTACTCAGGGTTTTCTAAAGCTAACCAGCTTGTGTTAGCTTCACATTCCAGGTCTGGCTTTTTCTGTATTAGGACGGTGGATATTGCTTGTCCGCCTGCCACTAACTCTAGCAGGCTTCTAACTGCGGGCTAGTCGAATGCCGAACTCTTCACTGAAACATCAATTCATGGTTCAGTCCGTGCCACATTTTCATTTGTGACTAAATGTATTCTTGCAAATTCAGCAAGCTATAGCCTCAATCCCAATGGTGTGAAAAAGGCTTTTATAAGTGCCGGCTTAATTGTATTGTTAATGCTGTCTTTGGTGTGCTTCTCAATGCATAAGCACCTTTTTCCTTCCCACTCCTATTGCTAAAATAATTGTATCAATTTTATTTATCATACTAAACTTTTACTGTGTATAGTTTCAAATGCATTCTGTAAATACAAAATAATTTGAAGGGTATTTTAACATGTTACTATTTTTAACAAAAAAATGGATTAATAAAATATTGAATCAGTCTTTCGCAAATGAAGGGGATGATGATGCGTGGGAGGGAATTTGATTTCACTGGTCCTCAACTCGCTGCTCAGACACGTCATTCAGAATAAATGGAGTTTGCCTGCCCTGGAGCAAGTTAGTTTTGAAGGATTTGTTGCCATAGAAATGTACCTGACTGAAAGGTGTGCCACATTTTTCTAACTAGTTATCAGGAGTTGACAAGTTACTCCTAACTCCTCAAACCTGATTTGTAGGATAGCTGTCTGGAGCGAAGGCCTTATTCTTTTGTGTTTTTATTCTGTAAAGAAAGTAGTACTACTATTGTGACCTTTGTCAACTCAGCATATCGGTGACTGGATGAATATCTCTGTTAATGTTAACTGCTTTAGCAAACAGTGTCCCATGTGAGGATGTTTAATGATCAACGTATGATGATTGGGTGGTTTGTAAAGTTACTTGAAGTGTAACAAAACTGTTTCTCTGACAGATGAGCCTATGGGTGGCGATTACCATGATACTCAGGCTGTTATTCAATCTGATTGCATGTTAGGCATGGTCTTTTTTTAAAGCAATTATCCCCCAAAAAACAACTTATCACTTAGAGAACAGCCTGTGTGGCATTGATACGAGTCAAACATTTGATTCTACTGTCAACGTTGACTACAGTGTAAATAGGATAATTTTGGTCTAAGTCAGTCTTGTTCACAAGTTTGATACTTGTGGTCGTGACTGTGTCACCACCTAAATGAAGGTTGGGTTTTTTTCAATCCTGCCCACTGCTGGCCGGACACAAGTAATCATTAATTTGGAGTGCCGCTGCACGTGACCCAATCGTAATGCCTGTGGTAAATTAGGGTTCACTTTGGATATCCCTATGGTGCTATAGGGACCATTGGCAAATTACAAAATGTAAATGGGGCAATATGTAAAAATTCCAATAGCTCTAAATTTCAATGACCTTAACCTCAAACCATCTATAAATTGTAGAAATTCATATACAAATATAGCTGCAAGCCGCAATGCTGTGCTTCAGCTATGGGCCCACTGTGCCACCATTTGGAAAAATTACTTCTGTAGTGTTTACCACTTGCGAAATATCAGAACTGAAATCAAACTGATTGTGCTATAAAATATGCTTGTGATGTATATTGGCTCAGTTTCACTGATCTTCAATACTTTAAAACGTCTTCCCCAGAACTGCTGGACCGATCAGCACCAAATTTGATATATAGCATCTATATACACACACCTTCACATACAATATTTTCCAAGACAAGCTGAAACAATATGGCCTCTGAGCTTGCACAATGTGGCCAAACTCAACCATACTTTATAGGTTAGCTGTGTGCCAAATTGAATAACTGAGACAAATGGCTCGAGATATAATAGTGCGCTTTATAGCGCCACCGTGTGGTTGACATGAAACTGCTTGCATATGTTGAGTGATGACTATTTGCAACATGAGTACCAAATTTGGTTACAATACGAATATCCTTGACTTATTTTTTTTTTTATATGCATTTGTGACAGACCATGCCCACATGAATGCTTATTGGTCACTGTATTGTTTGCTGTACTAGCCTGGAATATAGTGTGTTTACAGACCTTGATCCATAGATGCCATATATCAGGTTTGTGCAGATTTGGTCATTTGGTGCCAGAGGACTAGCGTTTGATTATAGGAACCGGGCTGGCAAAACACTGGATCGCTGCTACTCTAACTTCTGTGACGCATACAAGGCCCTCCCCCGCCCTTTGTTCGGCAAATCTGACCACGACTTCATTTTTCTTCTCCTTTCCTATAGGCAGAAACTCAAACAGGATGTACCCATGACAAGGGCCAGACCATTCATTGCGGGCCTGACCAATCGGAATCCACGCTGCTAAAAATAGTTTTGATCACACTGACTGGCATGTTCCAGGTAGCCTCAGAGAATAATATTGATTTATACGCTGATTCTGTGTGTGAGTTTATAAGGAAGTGCATGGGAGATGTTGTACCCACTGTGACTATTAAAACGTACCCTAACCAGAAACCGGGGATAGATGGTGGAATTCATGCAAAACAAAGCACAAGACACTGCATTTAACCATGAAAAGATGACCGGGCATATGGCGGAATACAAACAGTGAAGTTATTCCCTCCGCAAGGGAATCAAACAAATGAAATGTCCGTATAGGGACAAAGTGGAGTCGCAATTCAATGGCTCAGACACGAGATGTACAGTGCCTTGCAAGAGTATTCACCTCCTTACCGTTTTGCCTATTTTGTCATATTTAAATGGATTTTTATTTGGATTTCATGTAATGGACATACACAAAATAGTCCAAATTGGTGAAGTGAAACTTAAAGACTTGTTTAAGAAAATTATACAAAATAACAGTGGTGCGTGAATATGTATTCACCCCCTTTGCCATGAAGCCCCTATAATAGTTGAATAGTTATTCAAGCTCAAGTTTTCTGTATTTTTTTTCTTAGTTTCCCAATATTTTGCATCTTCAAAGTGGAAGGCATGTTGTGTAAATCAAATGATACAAACCCCCCAAAAATCTATTTTAATTCCAGGTTGTAAAGCAAAAAAATAGGACAAATGCCAAGGGGGTGAATACTTTTACAAGCCACTGTATTGTGACAGGCTCTGCAGACAAAAATTGGTCACGTCACGGACACCAACATCTTGCTTCCAGACAAACTAAATGACACCTTTGTCCGCTTAGAGGATTAAACGGTGCCACCAATGCAGCAGGCCCTCCCTCTCCTTCTCCGTGGTCAACATGAATAATACATTTAAATGTGTTGCCGGGCCAGACGGCATCCCTAGCAACATCCTCAGAGCATGCATAGATCAGCTGACTGGTGTGTTTACAGACATATTCAATCTCTCCCTATCCCCACATGCTTCAAGATGGCCACCATTGTTCCTGTTCCCAAGAAGGCAAAGGTAACTGAACGGAATGACTATCGCCCCTTAGCACTCACTTTTGTCATCATGAAGTGCTTTGAGAGACTAGTCAAGGATCACTTGACTCACTGACTTGCCCATGGATTGATGTTTCAGAATTGTCTCAGTGAAGAGTTCGGTGTTCGACTAGCCATGTGCGACCTGCATACGCAGTTACAAGTCTGCTAGAGTTAGCGACAGGCTGATGAGCTATATCCACCGTCGTAGTACAGATAAAGCCTGAACTATAATGGGAAGCTGAGAAGAGCATGGGGCCTAGGATCAAGCCTTGGGGTACACCCTTGGTGACAGGCAGTGGCTGAGACAGCAGATGTTCTGACTTTATACACTGCACTCTTTGAGAGAGGTGGTTAGCAAACCAGGCCAACGACCCTTCAGAGACACCAATACTCTTTAGCCGGCCCACAAGAATGGAATGGGCTAATGTATCAAGCTTTGGCCAAGTCAATAAAAATAGCAGCACAACATTGCTTACAATCAAGGGCAATGGTGACGTCATTGAGGCCCTTTAAGGTTGAAAGGGACACATCCATAACCTGAGCGGAAACCAGATTGCATACCAGAGAGAATACTATAGACGTCAAGAAAGCCAGTCAGTTGATTATTGACAAGTTTTTCCAACACTTTAAACAGGGCAAAATAGAAATAGGCCTATAACAGTTAGGATCAGCTTGATATCCCCCTTTTAAATAAACAAAGAACCGTGGCTGCTTTCCAAGCAATGGGAACCTCGCCAGAGAGGAGAGACCGGTTAAAAAGGTCAGAGAGAGGCGTGGCAATTTTTATAGGGACAGCAACATTAAAGTGTCTAAACCATCTGACCCAGATGTTTTTTGAGGGTCAAGTTTAAGGAACTCCTTTAGCACTTCGGACTCAGTGACCGCCTGCAGGGCGGGGCAGAGAAAAAAGATGGAGGAGCATTGGTGCTAGTCGCATTAGGAGTGGGAGATGAGGATATGTTGGACAGGCAAGGAGGGTTGACTGAGTGAAATACAAATCCTAACTTAATTGAAAAGCTCAGCCATGTGCTTCTTGTCAGTAATAACCACAACTTTAAGAACTGCTCCTTAAAGTAACTAACTTTGGCCCCCCCGGATAGCCCGAGTGCACTTATTTCTCATTTGCCTGAATGAGAGCCAGTCAGCCTGAGTATGCGCGGATCGAGCCTTTCGCCAAATGCCATTCTTGAGATGTAGTAACTGCAAGAGAAAATGTAAAAATAGGGACCAAGCGTCTTCGACAGAGGGGCTCAAGCTGATTCTATACCAATTTAAAGAGGCCAGGTCATGAAGGAAGGCTTGCTCATTAAAAAATTTTTTTAGCAAGCGTCTATGACAAATCAGGACCGGTCGTTTCACTGAGCAGGCATTAGGAACACGGACTGTAAAACAGTGATCACGAAGGTCATTACAGAAAACAAGAGAGATGTCGAGGAGAGTAGCCTTTTCTATGTGTCATCTTGTGGGATTGGTAATAATCTGGGAAAGATTTAGGGAGTCCCATTGCTTTAGAACTTGGTCAGGTGGTTCAAGCATGTCCCAGTTTAGGTCACCTTGTAGGACGAATTCCGACTTAGTGTAAGGGGCCAGGAGAGAGCTTAGGACAGGTAGGGTACATGCTAGTGCTGTACCCCCAACGAAGAGCGATTTGAAAGTTTAAAACCAGCAAATCAAATTTTGAGGGGACAGACTCTGGAGACAACCGAGCACTGAAGGTGATCCTTGGTAAAGATTGCCACTCCCCTGCTTTTGGAAGATCTGTCTTTCCCTAAAAAAAAGGTTATAACCAGAAAGGTATTCAAAACAGTATTCAAAATACTCTTTCTTAACCACGTCTCAGTAATGACCAACACATCTGCATTGGAGCTGTGAACCCACACTTTCAATTGATCCATTTTAGGTAATAAGCTTCTGGTGTTAATGTGCAGAAAACCCAAGCTTTTACGAGAGCGGAAATCAGTGAAACGGATATCGGAGCACAAGTCAGAATTGGGGCTAGCAACAAGTAGATGGGCCAGGGTGTACATGCACATTTCCAGATATCATCGACAGTAATACAATCAAGGCACGGCAGAGGACAGGGAGAAATGCAGAGAAGACTCTGCAGTGTTGATTTATTTCATTTGAAAAGGAAGAAGGAAGAAATGTGTTGTCACTGAAACTGTGGTAAAGCAGTTTTAAAACAAATGTACTGTGTGTTGTTTTTAAAATAATTCACAAATGTATGTGGCATGAAAGTAAAGGGCTTATATTTCTAGAACCGCATCGTGAATTAATTCTCAATTTGCGTCTTGAAGGAGTATTTGGCTGTTGGCTGCCAGAGCCATTCTACCTCTGAAAATAACAAGATCCTAACCTCTACAAACCTAGCCACTACGAGTGTGGATGACTCCTCGTCTCTAACATGTAGGGTCACTTTTTGTGAACAGTCCCATCACAAGTAAGATTGTTGAATAAACTTAACTTAATTTGAACATACTTTACCTGCTGTCTGCTGATGTTGTCCTTATGCAGGAGGTAATCTGTGACAAAATATCCACAGAGTAGTGCAATTAACCCGAATTTCAGTACGCTGGTCTGTATGTTGGTTTGTATTTCCAACACTGACAGAATTCAAGACTTATGCAAAATATGCCAACAATGTCTGAGTTTAAGCTAAGCACAGATCAAACGCTGTCCCACACAATCAGCTGGCATATTTTACAAGTACTTCCAGCTGATCGCGAGGGAACGTGCTTTGGTTGACAACGTTTGTGCATCACGTGAAATGCGTCAGGAGATGGAAAATACAAGCAACAGAACCTACAGGCTCTGCAAAAAGTCAGGTTCACTGTCGAAAGTGTTGTTTACCTATCTCCACTTCCTACCGCCAAAAGGACCAACAGCATGGATAACCGATAACGTATGTTTAAATATCACTGTATTCAACATTTTGGCTTCTAGAGACTATTTGTCTTTTTTACAGCGACTTCTTTCAGACTGCTATCATGTTGTAACCATGTTAACAGTCTGTTTATACAAATAAAGAGTAACGGTAGGCTCCTTTTAAGAGTACATCTTGGCCTAAGCAAACGTTAGCATGTTGCAAAAGCTGTCTTTTTCCCAGTCAAACGTAAACCTGTTTCTTGCAAATCAAGAATATTGCATTTCAAGGATTTTTACCTCCTAGGAATGGGTGAAAGATGGTGGTATAATTCCGATGTAAGAGTTATAACTTTAATACCAGCATCTTGGTTGGACAAGGTGAAAGAGTGTGTGGAGAAAGACCTAGCCCAATATTGGACTTAAGGAACCTATCGTCCAATGACCTAACATGTTATGTTTAAAAGTCGAATTGACTCTGGAAGCCAAATACTCAATCTAAACATGAATCGACTCTCAATTGCGGTACAGTTCTAGAAACAAATCCCTTTATTCATGTCACATCAAAATAATTTTGCAAATGCAAAATACACACTTACTTTACGCTGTTCAATGGTTTAACCATTGCAGCCGACAGTATTTTTCAGTGACAACACGTTTGTGGTGGCCTTCTTCCGTTACACGAAGGTGTTCGGAGACTGAGATAGCTACACTGAACAAAAAATATATAAAGGCAACATGCAACAATTTCAGTCAATTGAAATGCATTCATTAGGCCATAATCTATGGATTTCACATGACTGGGAATACCAATATGCATCTGTTGGTCACATACACTACATTTTTTATTAAACCTTTTATTAAACATTTTTTTTAACTAGGCAAGTCGGTTAAGAAAAATTCTTATTTACAATGACAGCCTACCCTGGCCAAATCCGGACGACGCTGGGCCAATTGTGCGCTGCCCAATGGGACTCCCAATCACGGCTGGATGTGATACTTTTGGTCATCCAGGCTGTATGTGGACACCTGCTAGTCGAACATCTCATTCCAAAATCATGGGCATTAATATGGAGTTGGTCCCCTCTTTGCTGCTATAACAGCCAACACTCTTCTGGGAAGGCTTTTCGCTAGATGTTGGAACATTGCTGTGAGGTCTTGCTTCCATTCAGCCATGAGTGTTAGTGAGGTCGGGCACTGATGTTGGGCAATTAGGCCTGGCTCGCAGTTGGCTATCCAATTCTTCCCACAAGTGTTCGATGGGGTTGAGGTCAAGGCTCTGTGCAGGCCAGTCAAGTTCTTCCACACCGATCTCCACAAACCATTTCTGTATAGATTACCATCTACCTCCCCGCACGGTTTATCCTCTTTGAGTTAACCTATTTTTCTCCCCCTGATTTGTTTTGGGGTCTGTGTTATTAAAGAATAACATCAACTGCTAAAATTTGGTGCTGTGACCCGGATGAATTGGTCTGAACAACAAGAAAAACGTATCAACTGTGTGTTGATCCAGAAGAAAGAGAGAAGGCTGAGAGCAACCCACTTTGGGAGAGTCAACTCTTAATCTCCTGACTGATGGCATAATTGCTGGGTGAGTCTAGACCAATACTTATTTCCCTCTTTAAAATGCAAATCAATTTATAACATTTTTGACATGTGTTTTTCTGGATATTTTTGTTGTTATTCTGTCGCTCACTGTTCAAATAAACCTACCATTAAAATTACAGACGGATCATTTCTTTGTCAGTGGGAAAACGTACAAAATCAGCAGGGGATCAAATACGTTATTCCTTTACTGTACAAAAAGCTTGGAGAAAAATACAGAATGTCTAATTCCTTGACAAAGACACAATGATCTTTAACTGTTTTAGCTGAAGTAAGAAAACGGGATGAGAAATGATTTCTGAAGAATCATGACAGGACATTGCAGAGAGGTAATGATAGTTTGAAAGCTCTTGGTGAACAGATTAAAACCTTGAAAGAAGAAATTCAACAATTACAGGCAAGGGTCATAAAAACAGACTTGGCTCCAACAAGTAGACCCTTTGAGGGAACAATGTATCCTCACACTGATTTGCGCAAGGCAGATCAGGTTTCAAGCATCTGGTCAGCATTGCCTGACTTTGAGTCAACAGATACTGAATGCGTTGACGAACGATGTCTTAGGCCAACCAGAACACAGGCTGTAAAAGGTAGTAAAGACAAACCTCTTCTGACAGTAATCACGCACAAATCGGCATCTCCAAAACAGTTGGATGAATAGTCAAAAACAGTGAAACATCCGCGAGAAGTGAGTATGATAACATGGGACCATTTGAAGCATTATAAGAAACTACAATCTTCATCCCTATGATGGGTTAAAGTTAATAGCCTTTTTTTGAACAACTGTGAACATGGTGTACTTGAAGAAAAGGTTTATAGAGCTTTGTGGGTGGTGTAGCGCAAGATGTGGCTGATGAATGGAGAGCCATACATGTTTTCCTTAAAGGTTTGACCAATGCAACCACCAACTGGGAGAGAGAACCAAATGTGTTCAGAAACCGAAATAACTGTTTGTTGAATTTGAAGAAAGGTTTAGAGCAGAGGTGGGTTACCTGACATGGAAAATGAAGATGCACTCAATTCCTCCAAAAATGTGGCAATCACTCATCAGCTGATGCAATCCATTACATTTGCGAAAAACGTTAGTTTCCACCGGTAATGACTGGGAGAGACAAAACTACGGTGACATCATCAACAGGTTGTCACGACCGGACAGAGACATCAATCAACATAATTAACCGGCTGTTATCAGAGTTGTGCAGGTTCCGAGTGAAACACAACATTGTTCGTTCAGCACAAGAGAAACCTGGTGAATGTCATTATTGCGGGATTTCTGGTCAATGGCAATGAGAATGTTGGACAAGAAAACGTGTTCGTATGAGGAATGGCCAGGAGAAGCAGGGTCTGTCTAAGGGTAAATTGAAACAGGAGACCAGCCCCAGCGATACAATGCTGATGCAGAATGTTCTCTCCGACTCAGCAGCAGAGTTTGCTGGATGCTGTGGAGGGAAAGTAATAGAACTCCTCTTTATGTCCCATCTCAGCTGGTGTACATATGAAATTGGATGGAATATATGTGAACATGATGGTTAACAACTATTATTTTGGAAATATGGGTGCTGAAGTCACTGTATTGCTCATATCTTATGCAAAACATATCTGCCCTCAGTACACGGGCAAGAAGATGAGAGCAACAGGAATGGGCAGTTACTGCAATGGACAATGTGATAGTGACAGACACGTTACATTTGAGAAAAGCAGACGTTCACTTTATGAGTGACATAATGCTTAACTATTGCATACAACTCTCTAATGCAGTAGGGGAAGCAGAGAGACCAGTAAAAGAGGCGTGGGGAATAAGTCCCGAGGGGGGACATGATGTAGTACCAGAACAGTGGGTGATGGTAACAATATTTTAACAGAGACATTAGGGCCAAAATGGGAAGGTCCTTATAAAGTTTTGCTCATAATGAGGTCGGCAATAAAGGTCCAGGGAAAATCATAATGGATACATGTCACTCATTGCAAGGTTGTCCATTTTGATGACAAAGCGGAGCCTGGAGAATAAAGAACTGATTGATTAGGCCAGTCTCAGGTGAAGAAGCATAGTAAGATGGTCAGAACCTGATAAGCTTCTATGTTGTACACCACAGTCATCATATTAGGGATATCTAGGTGAAATGTCAGTTTTCCTGAAAATCTGGACATGCTTACTTAGGGAAATATTTGTGAAATATCAATTTCTCTTGAAATAAGGACATGTTACTTTCACTTTTTTGTTTTCTTTGTTGCAGGTTATGAGAATCTACAGTCTAAAGCTGAAGCAATATCCCTTGACCCAAGAATAGAAGAAGAATTCCTCACTACCGGCAGACTGTCAGAACATAATTTCTAATAGTTATCTATGTGGGACTGATAACAGTGTGGAAGAGCTGGTCACTTTTAAAGGACTTGGTGAATGATGACCTTGCCAATAGGATGATTGAATATTATTGTCTAGTAGACAAACATTTTTTTTGTGAGTTTCCTCCTAATACAGGATTTGGTAGGAATTGTAAGGGACATCATCATCACACCTGTTAATATTTATTTTCTCTAACGTTTTTTAAAATCTATTTCTTATTGTAACAGGAAGTACAATATGCCCTTTGTGTTTTATAGAAATGCAAGGTGTTTAATGTGAATGATTTTATGCTTACTGCTAATGTTTTTCATACTGTTTATTTTTTCATGTTTTCTATTGTTTTCTAAAAATATACTTAATGTATTTATTTTTAATCTGGTCTTGGGGGGAGTAAGAATATTTTGAAGATTAATACTCAACGTAGAGTATGAGGCAGTTAGGAAAGCTAAGGCTAGCTTTTTTAAACAGAAATGTGCATCCTGCAGTACAAACTCAAAGTTCTGGGACACTGTAAAATCCATTTAGAATAAGAGCACCTCCTCCCAGCTACCCACTGCTCTGAGGCTAGGAAACACTGTTACAACCGACAAATCCACTATAATTGAGAATTTCAATAAGCATTTCTCTACGGCTGGCCATGCTTTCCATCTGGCTACACCTACCCCGGTCAACTGCCCGGCACACTCCACAGCAAACCGCCCAAGCCCCCACCATTTCTCCTTCACCCATATCCAGATAGCTGATGTTCTGAAAGAGCTGCAAAATCTGGACCCCTACAAATCAGCCGGGCTAGACAATCTGGACCCTCTCTTTCTAAAATGATCTGCCAAAATTGTTGCAACCCCTATTACTAGCCTGTTCAACCTCTCTTTTGTATCGTCTGAGATTCCCAAAGATTGGAAAGCTGCTGCGGTCATCCCCCTCTTCAAAGGGGGAGACACTCTAGACTCAAACTGCTACAGACCTGTATCTATCCTACCCTGCATCTCTAAGGTCTTCGAAAGCCAAGTTATCAAACAGATTACTGACCATTTTGAATCACATCGTACCTTCTCTGCTACGCAATCTGGTTTCCGAGCATGGGTGCACCTCAGCCATGCTCAAGGTCCTTAACGATATCATAACCGCCATCGATAAGAGACATTATTGTGCAGCTCTATTCATCGACCTGGCCAAGGCTTTCGACTCTGTCAATCACCACATTCTTATTGGCAGACTCAACAGCCTTGGTTTCTCAAATGATTGCCTCGCCTGGTTCACCAGCTACTTCTCTGATAGAGCTCAGTGTGTCAAATTAGAGGGCATGTGGCCGGACCTCTGGCAGTCTCTATGGGGGTGCCACAGGGTTCAATTCTCGGGCCGACTCTCTTCTCGACATCAATGATGTCGCTCTTGCTGCTGGTGATTCTCTGATCCACCTCTACGCAGATGACACCATTCTTTATACTTCTGGCCCTTCTTTGAACACTGTTAGCTAATGTCCAGACGAGCTTCAATGCCATACAACTCTCCTTCCGTGGCCTCCAACTGCTCTTAAACGCAAATAAAACTAAATGCATGCTATTCAACCGATCATTGCCCGCACCTGCCCGCCCATCCAGCATCACTACTCTGGCCGGCTCTGACTTAAAATACGTGGATAACCACAAATACCTAGGTGTCTGGATAGACTGTAAACTCTCCTTCCAGACTCACATTAGGCATCTCCAATCAAAAATTAAATCTTTATCTTTTTTTTAACCTTTATTTAACCAGGCAAGTCAGTTAAGAACAAATTCTTATTTTCAATGGCGGCCTAGGAACAGTGGGTTAGCTGCCTGTTCAGGGGCAGAACAACAGATTTGTACCTTGTCAGCTCGGGGATTTGAACTTGCAACCTTCCTACCTTCCAACCTACCTTGCAACTCTAACCACTAGGCTACGCTGCCGCCCCAGGGTAGCCTAATCTAGAATCGGCTTCCTATTTCGCAACAAAGCTTCCTTCACTCATGCTGCCAAACATACCCTCGTAAAACTGACCATCCTACCGATCCTTGACTTCGGCGATGTTATCTATAAAATAGCCACCAACACTCTACTCAGACTGCATCCAGTTTGCTATCACAGTGCCATCCGTTTTGCCACCAAAGCCCCATACACTACTCACCACTGCGACCTATATGCTCTTGTTGGCTGGCCCTCGCTTCATACTCGTCGCCAAACCCACTGGCTACAGGTTATCTACAAGTCTCTGCTAGGTAAAGCCCCGCCCTATCTCAGCTTGCTGGTCACCATAGTAGCACCCACTCCAGCAGGTATATCTCACTGGTCACCCCCAAAGCCAATTCCTCCTTTGGTTGCCTTTCCTTCCAGTTCTCTGCTGCCACTGACTGGAACGAACTGCAAAAATCACTGAAGCTGGAGATTCCCATCTCCCTCACTATCTTTAAGAACCAGCTGTCAGAGCAGCTCACAGATCACTGCACCTGTTCATAGCCCATCTGTATACAGCCCATCTATCTACCTCATCCCCATACTGTATTTATTTATTTTTCTCCTTTTGCACCACAGTATCTCTACTTGCACATCCATCTTTTGCACATCTACCATTCCAGTGTTTAATTGCCATATTGTAATTACTTCGCCACCATGGCCTATTTATTGCCTTAACTCCCTTATTTGACCTAATTTGCACTCACTGTATATAGAATTTTATTTTTTCTACTGTATTATTGACTGTATGTTTTGTTCATTACATGTGTAACTCTGTTGTTGTATGTGTCGAACTGCTATGCTTTATCTTGGCCAGGTTGAAGTTGCAAATGAGAACTTGTTCTCAACTAGCTTACCTGGTTAAATAAAGGTGAAATAAAAAAATGAGAGGTCAAGAGGACAAAGTCAAGAGTACTTTTGATCAATGTAAATATTGTTTTTTCTGTAATAGGGGATTAATGAGCAATGGGTTAGAGTTATGGGAGGAATTTGTCTATACAGTGAGTCTGAAATAGGATACTTGTTATTTAGGCCGTTGGCCCAGTTTTATTGCGAGGAATTGTAATTGGTCAACCACAGGCTAGGGCTGGGTTATAAAGGACATCCTGTTCTTTGTTCTGTGGAGAGAATCACTGAGGACAGGAAAGGAAAGACCATCTACCTCTCAGCATAACATCTATGATTTATCCTCTTTGAATAAACCTATTTTCCTCCCCCTGATTTGCTTTGGGCTTTGTGTTATTAAAGAATAACATCAACTGCTAACAGGTGCATTGTTATGCTGAAAGAGGAAAGGGCCTTCCCCCAAACTGTTACTACAAAGTTGTAAGCACAGAATTCTCTAGAATGTCATTGTTTGCTGTAGCATTAAGATTTCCCTTCACTGGAACTAAGGGGCCTAGCCCGAACCATGAATAACAGCCCCAGACCATTATTCCTCCTCCACCAAACTTGACAGTTGTCACTATGCATTGGGGCGGGCAGGTAGCGTTCTCCTGGCATCCGCTGAACTCAGATTAGTCCGTCAGACTGACAGGTGGTGAAGTCTCATCACTCCAGAAAACGCATTTCCACTGCTCCAGAGTCCAATGGTGGTGAGCTTTACACCACTCCAGCCGACACTTGGCATTGCACTTGGCATTGGTGATCTTAGGATTGTGTGCAGATGCTCAGCCATGGAAACCTATTTTATGAAGCTCCAGACGAACAGTTCTTGTGCTGACATTGCTTCCAGAGGCAGTTTGGAACTGTAGTGAATGTTGCAACCAAAGACCAAGGATTTTAATGCGCTACACGCTTCAGCACTCGGCTGCCCCATTCTGTGAGCTTATGTGCCCTACCACTTCGAGCCGTTGTTGCTCCTACAAGTTTCCACTTCACAATAACAGCACTTACTGTTGACCGGGGCAGCACTAGCAGGACAGACATTTGACAAACTGACTTGTTGGAAAGGAGGCATCCTATTACGGTACCATGTTGAAAGTCACTGAGCTCTTCAGAAAAGGCCAATGTTTGTCTATGGAGATTGTATGGGTGTGTGCTTGATTGTATACACCTGTCAGCAATCCCATCCATGCTCAATGGGTGACATGTCTGGTGAGTAAGCAGAAATGTTCAGCTTCCAGAAATTGTGTACAGATCCTTGCGACATGGGGCCGTGCATTATCATGCTGAAACATGAGGTGATGACGGCGGATGAATGGCACGACAATGGGCCTCAGGATCTCACCACGGTATCTCTGTGCACTTAAATTGCCATCCCGCCGGACAGGCGGGAGGCTCCGGCATCGCCGGACTGAGCGGTTCTGGCGCCTCGGGACTGAGGTGCAGAAGCTCTGGCAGTGCCGGACAGGCAGGAGACTCCGGATGTGCCGGAGAGGAGGAAGGCTCTGGCATCGCTGGACAGAGAAGCTCTGGCACCTCTGGACTGAGGGACGGAAGTTCTGGCAGCGCCGGACAGGCGGGAGACTCCGGCTGCGCTGGAGAGGGCGAAGGCTCTGGCAGCGCTGGACAGAGAAGCTTTGGCGCCTCTGGACTGAGGGGCTCTGGCGCCTCTGGACTGAGGGGCTCTGGCGCCTCTGGACTGAGGGACGGAAGTTCTGGCAGCGCCGGACAAGCGGAAGACTCCGGCTGCGCTGGAGAGGAGGAAGGCTCTGGCAGCGCTGGACAGAGAAGCTCTGGCGCCTCTGGAATGAGGGGCTCTGGCGCCTCTGGACTGAGGGGCGGAAGCTCTGGTAGCGCCGGACAGGCGGGAGCACCTGTATTGATGGGACAGAGAGACAGCCTGGTGCGGGGTGCCGGCACTGGTGGTACCGGGCTGGGGACACGCACCTCAGGGCGAATGCCTTGCATACTACACCAAATCAACTGCTCTCTCTCTTCACACTCCCCCAATTCTATTAACACCTCAAGTGTCTCCTCATCTCCCATCCGTTCACTCTCCTCCATTCTGTCCAATAACTCCTCGACCCTCTCAGACTCAGCCCTCAGCTTCGCCGACAGCTCCGATAACATCCATGGCTCCTTACGGTAAACAGGGGGAGTTGGCTCAGGTCTGGCTCCTGACTCTGCCACACTCTCCCTGTGCCCCCCCCCCAATTTTTGGGGCTGCCTCTCAGGCTTCCAGCCGCTCTGCCATGTCAGCTCCTCATAATGCCGCCTCTCTGCTTTCGCTGCCTCCAGCTCGGCTTTGGGGCGGCAATATTCCCCTGGCTCTGCCCAGGGTCCCTTCCCGTCTAGGATCTCCTCCCAAGTCCACTTCTCCAAATAGTGCTGCCTCTCCCATTGCTTCTGCTATTGCTCCTGCTTCTCCTGCTGCGCCTGTTGCTTCTCCTGCTGCTGCTTTTGCTGCTGCCTCTGTTTACCACGCCACTTGGTCCTTGGTTGGTGGGTGATTCTGTCACGATCGTCGTAAGGAACGGACCAAAATGCAGCGTGGTATGTGTTCATGATGAAGTTTTTAATTAAAGAAAGCACTGAACACTGAATACAAACTATACAAAACAATAAATGAATAACGACCGTGATGCTATAATGAGAACTGTGCTGACACAAGCAACTAACATAGACAATCACCCACAAACAAACAGTGAAACCCAGGCTACCTAAGTATGATTCTCAATCAGAGACAACTAATGACACCTGCCTCTGATTGAGAACCATACTAGGCCGAAACATAGAAATCCCAAAATCATAGAAAAACAAACAGACTGCCCACCCCAACTCACGCCCTGACCATACTAAATAATGACAAAACAAAGGAAATAAAGGTCAGAACGTGACACCTATGCTAATTACACTGAACAAAAATAAACACAACATGTAAAGTGTTGGTCCCATGTTTCAGGAACTGAAATAAAATATCCCAGAAATGTTCCATATGCACAAAAAGCATATTTCAGATTTTGATCACATCTGTTTACATCCCTGTTGGTGAGCATTTCTCCTTTGCCAAGATAATCCATCCACCTGACAGGTGTGGTATATCAAGAAGCTGATTAAACAGCATGATCATTTCACAGGTGTACGTTGTGCTGGGGACAATAAAGCTCAGTTTCCACTGGCACTTAAAATTAGACCCAAATTAAAGCTGGCTCAAATGGAATTCTCAAATTTGAGCTAGGTCAAGGGAAACCCGGGACAGAGCATCCCAGTTTCACAACTGGTGCCAGCTCGATTAGAATTATGCCTGGAGATGCCGTTACTATGCAACCACCAAGCTGATCTCTGTTGGATGTTAACACAACATTTAGACAGCCCGCCTGGGTTTGTTGCTATTAGCTAGCACATGGACAAGCAGTACTGCAGTAGTCAGACATGACATTAATTACATACCACCATAGTTGGATCCTTCATTCATTTTTGCACTACACAAACCTGTATGAGAACAGTCAGCCCTCGAATGCTAAGTAGAGTTTAAACTAGATAGCTAGCAGGAATTTTAGCTGGTCAGGTCGTATTGAAAGCTAGCTAGCTAGCTACATCATACCAAACCTGTCGTCTGTTTTGCTTGGTTAGCTAAAGCCATGGCAAGCAAGGTAGGAATTAATTAGCCAGTTATGCTAACCGTTTAGCTAGCAACATGACATCATGTTTCTAGCATGTTGCGCTATGTCTAATATTAAAGAAGTCTTGAGGTATTGCTCACCTGATGTAGAGTACCTTATGATAAGCTGTAGACCACACTATCTACCAGGAGACTTCTCATCTATATTATTTGTAGCCGTCTATTTACCACCACAGAACGAAGCTTGCACTCGCTCTCAACCAACTCTATAAGGCCATAAGCGGCACTCTTTAGTGGCTGGGGACTTTAATGCAGGAAAATTTCAATCAGTTTTACCTAATTTCTACCAGCATGTCACATGTACAACCAGAGGAAGAAAAAATCCTAGACCACCTTTACTCCACACACAGAGATGCATACAAAGCTCTCCACCGCCCTCCATTTGACAAATTGGACCATAATTATATCCTCCTGATTACTGCTTACAAGCAAAAACTAAAGCAGGAAGTACCAGTGACTTGGTCAATAAGGAAGTGGTCAGATGACGCAGATGCTAGACTGCATGACTGTTTTTCTAGCACAGACTGGAATATGTTCCGGGATTCATCCAATGGCGTTGAGGAGTACACCACCTCAGTCATCAGCTTCATCAATAAGTGCATCAACGACGTCATTCCCACAGTGACCGAATGTACATATCCCAACCAGAAGCCATGGATTACAGACAACATCCGCATGGAGCTAAAGGCTAGAACTGCCGCATTCAAGGAGTGGGAGACTAATCCAGACGCTTATAAGAAATCCTGCTATGCCCTCAGACCAACCATCAAACAAGCAAAGCGTCAATACAGAACCTGTTATGTCTGCGATCCCCGTACAGGGACCAACATCAGGGGAAATTTCAGAGTGACAACTAAAAATACAACTTCGTAACATTAAACATTCTTGAAAATGCAAGTGTCTTACACCCTTCAAAAGATTAGAATCTTGGTAATCAAACTATGTTTTCCAATTTAAAAACGCTATTACAGAGAACAAATCCCATGCTTTTGTTTGAGAAGAGCAATCAAGAACAGAAACATTTTCCGCCATGAGTTTTTACACATTCACATTTGAAGGTAAAATTATGACTTACATTCTGATATCTTGCTCTTATTTCTCTCCCTGAGTGTCCCATTGATCAAATGAAGTGCCGTTTTATTTGATAAAATCCATTTTTATAGCATAAATCTAAACATTTTGTAAACGGTTTGTGCCGTGAATTCCATCTCCATCAATTTTTTTACGGAGCATTCGGCGTGATGCGCCCCTGTAAACAATCATTTATCTAGTCATGGTGGGCTTTAGTGCATTCCTCTGGATGTTTGCAACACAGCCAAACGTCATTGTTTTTTTTGCAGGGAGTACTGACCGAAGTGAGCTGATTTGAAGACAACGATAAATGACTACTTTACACACCAATAATTATAGTGAAGCTTCATTGATTGACTATATTTCTGCCCAATGACCACTGATCTTCTTGAAATCTAGCTGGGTAGATAGCCAATGAGCTGAGGTAAACGCCAGTATATAATGGTTTGGGGTTGGACCACAATTCCTTGTTTGTAATTGCACGCGCAGGCAACTCCATTCTCGCCTTGATGATCAGAGGATAGATAGATACCCTAAAATGTAATCAAACTATAATATTTATTTCGGAAAGAAGCATGTTCAATAGGAAACCGATTTTAGCAGGTGCGTAATGTTAAGACGGTGTCCCTCTACTAAAACTTATTTTTTTATTCGTTTTTGAAGTTACAAGCCTGAAACCTTGAACATAGACTGCTGACACCCTGTGGAAGGCATAGGAATTGCATCCAGGGAGCTAATTTTCAATATGACCTTTCTCTTGCCTTTCTAACAGGATGGTCTTTCAAATAAATTCTGGTTGGTTTGTCTTTGGATTTTATCCTACCATATCTATTGTGTTATATTCTCCGACATTATTTTAACATTTCTACAACCTTCAAAGTGTTTTCTTTCCAATGTTACCAATTCTATGCATATCCTGGCTTTATGGTCTGAGCTACAGGCAGTTTACTTTGGGCACGTCATTCATGCAGGAAGTGGAGAAAAAGGGGCCTAGCCCTAAGAAATCACCCCCATACAGAAGACGCCTTCGTCCAATGACTTATGTGTAATGTAATGGAACTAAGAGTCATGATCATGGGCTAACGTTAGCTAGCTAACAAACGATAGTTAACTGGCAAAAGTATACAGTCGATTCTTGATTTCACCATTCTTACCTTATAATGGTGGTCTATATTGACTTACATCAACGTAGCGACTTACATCACTGATTAACGCATTTAATTTAATAGACATCGTGTTTCAAAGATGAAATGGAGAAATGTAAACTGTTCTTGCTAACAATGATGGCTCCAATGCTAACAACATTAAAACCACAGAGAGAAGGGGTAACCCAGACACGTCACTAGGGCTATAAAGATGAAGTATCCATTTTCTCACCACCAAATATGCTAGTGAGAGGAAGTCCAGTCCAGTGGGAGAAGATGGAACTAGTTGAAATTTGGCCGACATTCTGCTAATTTTGTCATCGAGTAAACATCTGATCGTAATACATTTTTCTATTCCCAAAACTAAAAAATTGACGAACACAGTGCACTAAGTTTTATAGACTTGATGCTTTGCCAAAGTATTTGTTTTTTTAATTGCGTTATATAGGAGTGCAAAGTCGAATTGAGTTTGTGCACACCCAGACTTCACAGTAGAGGCGTTCCCTAGCGGAAATATGCAAGGAATGCTACAACGTGCCAATAAGATCTCGCTAGTGTGTGCTTGGCTTTGCCCACTTCTTAGCTTTTTCTGCCCACTATGCTTCATTTTCTCCCACTGTAAACGACACAGATGAACAATCTTGGGTTATTTATAAATATATTTGGTAGAACCAGATAGGAAACGTCAACACGCAACGTGGTGTCTTCTTCTGTGAGGTTTATCGGCGATTGGCATCCAACGTTATGGTGCCAGCCAGTGTTGCTAATTTAGTGGGGAGTGGATCGTCACTAGTTACCACATCCACAAAGTAATTAACCCTGCATATTTATACCGGTGGTGGCCGCTCAGGGGAGGACGGCTCATAATAACGGCTCAAATAGAGTCATTGGAATGGTATCAAACATGTGATTTCCATGTGGTTGATACCATTCCATTGACTCCATTCCAGCCATTATTATGAGCCGTACTCCCCTCAGAAGCCTCCACTGAATTCTACAATTTCTCTTCTTAAAATTTTATTTTAAACCTAACCTTAACCACACTGCTAACTTCATGCCTAACCACAGTGGTGTAAAGTACTTCAGTAAAAATACATTAAAGTACTACTTAAATAGTTTTTTGTGGTATCTGTACTTTACTATTTATATTTTTGCCAACTTTTACTTTTACTTCACTACATTCCGAAAGAAAATAATGTACTTTTTACTCTATACATTTTCCTTGACTGCCAAAGTATTTGCTACATTTTGACCAGAAAATTGGCCAGTTCGAAACACACATCAAGAGAGCATCCCTGGTCATCCCTACTGCCTCTGATCTGGTGGACTCACAAAACACAAATGCTTAGTTTGTAAATTATGTCTGAGTGTTGGAGTGTCCCCCTGGCTATCTGTCAATTAAACATAAAAATATAAAATTCTTCCTTAATATAAGGAATTTGAAATGGTTTGTACTTTTACTTTTGATCTAGGGGGCACTATTTTCATATTTGGAAAAATAACGTCCCCAAAGTAAACAGCTATTTTGTCAGGACAAGATGCTAGAATATGTATATAATTGACAGTTTAGGATAGAAAACACTCTAAAGTTTCCAAAACTGCAAAAATATTGTCTGTGAGTATAAGTATAAGGGACTCTTATTTAGAAAGCTCTGCGTTCCTATGCGTCCCTATTGAGCAGTGAATGAGATATCAACCAGATTCCTTTTTCTATGGCTTCCCTAATGTGTCTAGTGTCACAATACATAGTTTCAGGCTTTTATTTTGAAAAACGAACCTGAACGTCAACATTGTGTCAGTGGTCAGCTGAAGTCTCTCAGAGTGTTTTGTGCGTAAAGGACAAATGCGGCCATTGTTTCTCTCTATCCTACTAAGAAGCCACCAGTCCCGGTTGATATATTATCGAATAGATATTTGAAAAACACCTTGAGGATCGATTATAAACAACGTTTTCCATGTTTCTGTCGATATTATGGAGCTAATTTGGAATATTTTTTCGGAGTTGTAGTGACCGCAATTTCCGGTCGATTTCTCAGCCAAACAATGAAGAACAAACTGAGCTATTTTGCCTACAAAAATAATATTTTTGGAAAAAAGGAACATTTGCTATCTAACTGAGAGTCTCGTGAGTGAAAACATCCGAAGCTCATCAAAGGTAAACGATTTAATTTGATTGCTTTTCTGATTTTCCTGACCAGGTTGCCTGCTGCTAGCTAGTCATAATGCTATGCTAGGCTATTGATAAACTTACACAAATGCTTGTCTTGCTTTGGCTGTAAAACATATTTTCAAAATCTGAGATGACAGGGTGATTAACAAAAGGCTAAGCTTTGTTTCAATATATTTCACTTGTGATTTCATGAATAGGAATATTTTCTAGTAATATTTATGTCCGTTGCGTTATGCTAATTAGTGTCAGTTGATGATTACGCTCCCGGACCCGGGATGGGTAGTATCAAGATTAATTAAGTACATTTAAGCAATTCCATTTACTTTGGATACTTAAGTATATTTAACACCAAATTATTTTTACTCAAGTAATATTTTACTGGGTAACTTTCACTTTTACTTGAGGTATCTTTACTTTTACTCAAGTATGACAATTGAGTACTTTTTACACCACTGCCTTTTTTTTGCAGTAAGAGATGAGTTGCTATATTTATTGAATAGATGCTTTTCCCTTACAGTTACAGTGAATTAAGATGGAATCTTGACGTAACTTATAGGTATATATTCACCATGAACACATACCACGCCGCATTTTGGTCCTCTGATCCATCTCGCCTCTCCTCTTCAGATGAAGAGGAGGAAGACCGTGACAGAATCACCCACCAACCAAGGACCAAGTGGCGTCGTAAAGGACAGCGACGACAGCAGCGGCAGCAGCAACAACAGCGGCCAGAATCACAGGACTCCTGGACATGGGAGGAGATATTGAACGGAGAGGGACCCTGGGCACAGGCTGGGGAATATCGCCGCCCCAAAGCAGAGCTGGAGGCAGCGAAAGCTGAGCGGCGGCGATATGAGGAGGCAGCACGGCAGCGCGACAGGTACGAGAGGCAGCCCCCCAAATTTATTTTGGGGGAGGCACACGAGGTGTGGGGCTAAGTCATATAGCAGACCTGAGCTCACTCCTCGTGCTTATTATAAGCAGCGCGTTACTGGTCAGGCACCGTGGTATGCGGTTAAGCGCACGGTGTCGCCAGTACGTGCCCATAGCCCGGTGCGCTATAGGGCAGCCCCCCGAGAGTGTCATGCGAGTGTGGGCATCCAGCCAGGGCGTATGGTGCCTGCTCAGCGTGTCTGGTCGCCGGTACGCCTTTTCGGGCCAGGGTATCCTGCGTCGGCTCTGCGTGCTGTGTCTCCGGGGCGCTGGGAGGGTGCAGTGCGTCCTATGCCTGTGCTCTGTTTGTGCCGGGCAAATGTGGGAGTGGAGCCTAAGGGAGAGGTGCGCATAGTAGGCACTAGATCTCCTGTGCTTACCCACAGCCCAGTTCAACCTGTGCCTGCACTCTGGAGGGTCCGGGCTAGAGTAGTGATCCAGCCTGGGGGAGTGGTGCTAAGGCTGCACACCAGAGCTCCAGTGCTCCCCCACAGCCCGGTCCTTCAGGTGCCTCCTCCTAACACCAAGCCTCCTGGAGGTCTCCCCAGCCTGGTGGGTCCTGTGGCAGCCCCACGCACCAGGCTGTCTCTCTGTCTCCTCCCTACAGGTGTTCCTGTCTGTCCGGAGCCTGTCCGGCGCCGCCGGAGCCTCCCGCCTGTCCGGAGCTCCTCAGCCCAGAGGCGCCCCTCTGTCCCGAGCCCCTCAGCCCAGAGGCGCCCCTCTGTCCCGAGCTGCCCCTCTGTCCAGTGGGGTCATTTAGAAGGGTCGCCGTGGTCAGGAAGCCACGGAGGCGGACTAAGACTATGGTGAAGTGGGGTCCACGTCCCGCGCCAGAGCCGCCACCGCGGACAGATGCCCACCCAGACCCTCCCCTATAGGTTAAGGTTTTGCGGCCGGAGTCCGCACCTTTGGGGGTACTGTCACGTTCTGACCTTTATTTCCTTTGTTTTGTATGTATTTAGTATGGTCAGGGCGTGAGTTGGGGTGGGCAGTCTGTTTGTTTTTCTATGATTTGGGGATTTGTATGTTTCAGCCTAGTATGGTTCTCAATCAGAGGCAGGTGTCATTAGTTGTCTCTGATTGAGAATCATACTTGGGTAGCCTGGGTTGCGCTGTTTGTTTGTGGGTGATTGTCTATGCTAGTTGCTTGTGTCAGCACAGGTCTCATTTATAGCTTCACGGTCGTTCCGGCGCCGACAGAGATGGCCGCCTCGCTTCGCGTTCCTAGGAAACTATGCAGGTTTTTGTTTTTTTACGTGTTATTTCTTACATTAGTACCCCAGGTCATCTTAGGTTTCATTACATACAGTCGAGAAGAACTACTGAATATAAGATCAGCGTCAACTCACCATCAGTACGACCAAGAATATGTTTTTCGCGACGCGGATCCTGTGTTCTGCCTTACAAACAGGACAACGGAGTGGATTCCATGCAGCGACCCAAAAGACGACTCCGAAAAAGAGGGAAACGAGGCGGTCTTCTGGTCAGACTCCGGAGACGGGCACACCGTGCACCACTCCCTAGCATTCTTCTTGCCAATGTCCAGTCTCTTGACAACAAGGTTGATGAAATCCGAGCAAGGGTAGCATTCCAGAGGGACATCAGAGACTGTAACGTTCTTTGTTTCACGGAAACATGGCTCACTGGAACGACGCTATCCGAAGCGGTGCAGCCAGCGGGTTTCTCCACGCATCGCGCCGACAGAGACAAACATCTTTCTGGTAAGAAGAGGGGCGGGGGCGTATGCCTTATGGCCAACGTGACATGGTGTGATGAAAGAAACATACAGGAACTCAAATCCTTCTGTTCACCTGATTTAGAATTCCTCACAATCAAATGTAGACTGCATTATCTACCAAGAGAATTCTCTTCGATTATAATCACAGCCGTATATATCCCCCCCCAAGCAGACACATCGATGGCTCTGAACAAACTTTATTTTAACTCTCTGCAAACTGGAAACGATTTATCCGGAGGCTGCATTCATTGTAGCTGGGGATTTTAACAAGGCTAATCTGAAAACAAGACTCCCTAAATTTTATCAGCATATCGATTGCGCAACCAGGGGTGGAAAGACCTTGGATCATTGTTACTCTAACTTCCGTGACGCATATAAGGCCCTGCCCCGTCCCCCTTTCGGAAAAGCTGACCACGACTCCATTTTGTTGATCCCTGCCTACAGACAGAAACTAAAACAAGAAGCTCCCACGCTGAGGTCTGTCCAACGCTGGTCCGACCAAGCTGACTCCACACTCCAAGACTGCTTCCATCACGTGGACTGGGAGATGTTTCGTATTGCGTCAGACAACAACATTGACGAATACGCTGATTCGGTGTACGAGTTCATTAGAACGTGCGTTGAAGATGTCGTTCCCATAGCAACGATTAAAACATTCCTTAACCAGAAACCGTGGATTGATGGCAGCATTCGTGTGAAACTGAAAGCGCAAACCACTGCTTTTAATCAGGGCAAGGTGTCTGGTGACATGACTGAATACAAACAGTGCAGCTATTCCCTCCGCAAGGCTATTAAACAAGCTAAGCGTCAGTACAGAGACAAAGTAGAATCTCAATTCAACGGCTCAGACACAAGAGGCATGTGGCAGGGTCTACAGTCAATCACGGACAACAGGAAGAAATTCAGCCCAGTCACGGACCAGGATGTCTTGCTCCCAGGCAGACTAAATAACTTTTTTGCCCGCTTTGAGGACAATACAGTGCCACTGACACGGCCTGCAATGAAAACATGCGGTCTCTCCTTCACTGCAGCCGAGGTGAGTAAGACATTTAAACGTGTTAACCCTCGCAAGGCTGCAGGCCCAGACGGCATCCCCAGCCGCGCCCTCAGAGCATGCGCAGACCAGCTGGCCGGTGTGTTTACGGACATATTCAATCAATCCCTATACCAGTCTGCTGTTCCCACATGCTTCAAGAGGGCCACCATTGTTCCTGTTCCCAAGAAAGCTAAGGTAACTGAGCTAAACGACTACCGCCCGTAGCACTCACATCCGTCATCATGAAGTGCTTTGAGAGACTAGTCAAGGACCATATCACCTCCACCCTACCTGACACCCTAGACCCACTCCAATTTGCTTATCGCCCAAATAGGTCCACAGACGATGCAATCTCAACCACACTGCACACTGCCCTAACCCATCTGGACAAGAGGAATACCTATGTGAGAATGCTGTTCATCGACTACAGCTCGGCATTCAACACCATAGTACCCTCCAAGCTCGTCATCAAGCTCGAGACCCTGGGTCTCGACCCCGCCCTGTGCAACTGGGTACTGGACTTCCTGACGGGCCGCCCCAGGTGGTGAGGGTAGGCAACAACATCTCCTCCCCGCTGATCCTCAACACTGGGGCCCCACAAGGGTGCGTTCTGAGCCCTCTCCTGTACTCCCTGTTCACCCACGACTGCGTGGCCACGCACGCCTCCAACTCAATCATCAAGTTTGCGGACGACACAACAGTGGTAGGCTTGATTACCAACAACGACGAGACGGCCTACAGGGAGGAGGTGAGGGCTCTCGGAGTGTGGTGTCAGGAAAATAACCTCACACTCAACGTCAACAAAACTAAGGAGATGATTGTGGACTTCAGGAAACAGCAGAGGGAACACCCCCTTTCCACATCGATGGAACAGTAGTGGAGAGGGTAGCAAGTTTTAAGTTCCTCGACATACACATCACAGACAAACTGAATTGGTCCACTCACACAGACAGCATCGTGAAGAAGGCGCAGCAGCGCCTCTTCAACCTCAGGAGGCTGAAGAAATTTGGCTTGTCACCAAAAGCACTCACAAACTTCTACAGATGCACAATCGAGAGCATCCTGGCGGGCTGTATCACCGCCTGGTACGGCAACTGCTCCGCCCTCAACCATAAGGCTCTCCAGAGGGTAGTGAGGTCTGCACAACGCATCACCGGGGGCAAACTACCTGCCCTCCAGGACACCTACACCACCCGATGTTACAGGAAGGCCATAAAGATCATCAAGGACATCAACCACCCGAGCCACTGCCTGTTCACCCCGCTATCATCCAGAAGGCGAGGTCAGTACAGGTGCATCAAAGCTGGGACCGAGAGACTGAAAAACAGCTTCTATCTTCAAGGCCATCAGACTGTTAAACAGCCACCACTAACATTGAGTGGCTGCTGCCAACACACTGACACTGACTCAACTCCAGCCACTTTAATAATGGGAATTGATGGGAAATGATGTAAATATATCACTAGCCACTTTAAACAATGCTACCTTATATAATGTTTACATACCGTACATTATTCATCTCATATGCATACGTATATACTGTACTCTATATCATCGACTGCATCCTTATGTAATACATGTATCACTAGCCACTTTAACTATGCCACTTTGTTTACATACTCATCTCATATGTATATACTGTACTCGATATCAGCTACTGTATCTTGCCTATGCTCCTCTGTACCATCACTCATTCATATATCCTTACGTACATATTCTTTATCCTCTTACACTGTGTATAAGACAGTAGTTTTGGAATTGTTAGTTAGATTACTTGTTGGTTATTACTGCATTGTCGGAACTAGAAGCACAAGCATTTCGCTACACTCGCATTAACATCTGCTAACCATGTGTATGTGACAAATAAAATTTGATTTGATTTGATTTATTGCTTTATCATTTTTGTATTCAGTGTTCAGTACTTTCTTTAATTAAATATTCACCATGAACACATACCACGCCGCATTTTGGTCCTCCGATCCTTCTCGCCTCTTCAGATGAAGAAGAGGAAGACCGTGTCATTTCCATTAAGCTAATTATCTTTGCAGAGCTAATGTGACGCAGTAAATTAATTTAAATATGTTGCATGAGAAAATATCATTTGCTTTTATTAGAAGGTGCAAGATCTGGTTTTGATTTAATGGATATGTTTTTTCTTTAGAAAGTTATAGCAGCCAGTGTTTTGTTTTAAGATATAAACTGGACAATTTTACAGCTTGCTTAGTTCGATTTTGAACGACTCTTTAATCGCCTGACATAATAGGCTCCGAGGAATGATGTCGTAATTTAAATCACTGAATCAAATAATGACAGAGAGGCTGTGAATGTTTCAGCTTTTTGTTAAAAATCGCGCAAAATTTCAACGTCCTGCTACTCATGCCAGGAATATAGTATATGCATATGATTAGTATTTGTGGATAGAAAACACTCTGAAGTTTCTAAAACGGCAAAACCTCAAGGAAAACTGTTCACAAAAAACACACAAAAAATATCCCTCCGCCAGTCTCTGTATTGTCTATGGCAAGGGAAAATAGATGGGGCCAAGTTTACAGTTCCTACAGCTTCCACACGATGTCGCCAGTCTTGGCAATTGGGTTGAAGTTATAATCCTTGGTGAAATGAGAAATAGGCACTTCCTGTCATCGAGTACACCGGGGGAAGTTATGAAAGAGAATATGGACCATGATTTCAAGACTTGCTTCTATTGAATACAGATCGCCCCGTGATCAATTTGATCGATTATTAACGTTTACTAATACATAAAGTTGGATTACAAAAGTAGTTTGAAGTGTTTTGTCAAAGTTTATAGGCAACTTTTTTAATTTTAAAAAATGACGTTGCGTTTTGGAAAGCTGTTTTTTCCTGGATCAGACGGGCTTCATGAATGGACATTTTGGGTATACATGGACGGATTTAATCGAAAAAAAAAAGACCCAATTGTGATGTTTATGGGACATATAGGAGTGCCAACAAAGAAGCTCGTCAAAGGTAATGAATGTTTTATATTTTATTTCTGCACTTTGTGTAGCGCCGGCTACGCTAATTCTTTTGTTTACGTCCCCTTCAGGTATTTCGGGGGTTGCATGCTATCAGATAATAGCTTCTCATACTTTCGCCGAAAAGCATTTAAAAAATCTGACATGTTGGCTAGATTCACAACGAGTGTAGCTTTAATTGAGTACCCTGCATGTGTGCTTTAATGAAAGTTTGAGTTTTATCGAGTACTATTAGTTGTCACTCTGAAATTTCCGCTGATGTTGATCCCTGTACAGGGACAGCAGCCATAAAAGGTTTTAACAAGGGTTTGTTTTATTACCTGTAGTCAAATCAGAAGGGACAGTTACTAAATCAAATTAATTGTAATAATAGCAGATGGGAAATTGCTATGGATCTGTGACAATGATCATAGTTGATAACTAAGTATGGGTATTAATTATTGCATGATAACAAGGCTACAACAGCAATGGATTGATGTTGTGGACAGAAAGAGGCTCTATCATTGTGAACTATTAGATGTCTTTTTTTCCCTTTATGAATTGACGGATGGATTTTATTTGGGCATTACATGTTAATTTCAAAGTCATGGATGTTTAATAAGTGTGAAAGAGGTTGTTATTAATAATATAGAGTAATAGTGTTTGGGTAGACTGAAATGAAGACATTGGCTTTTAATAATTTGAATGGACATATGTTATTAATCAAATCAAATCAAATTGATTTATATAGCCCTTCGTACATCAGCTGATATCTCAAAGTGCTGTACAGAAACCCAGCCTAAAACCCCAAACAGCAAGCAATGCAGGTGTAGAAGCACGGTGGCTAGGAAAATCTCCCTAGAAAGGCCAAAACCTAAGAAGAAACCTAGAGAGGAACCAGGCTATGTGGGGTGGCCAGTCCTCTTCTGGCTGTGCCGGGTGGAGATTATAACAATTAGTAATTGGTGGTTTTTGGATAGACTACTAATGCCATGTCTTTATGGAGTTATTATGGGCAGTGATTCTAATTCGATTTTGTTATTTGAAGGTGTTTTGTTTTATTTTTAACCAGTAGTGGTGTTTTGTTATTTTAACACATTACTCACATTGTGAGTTTTGTGTCTAACATGGGGGAATAGTGATATGAAGGAGTGTATCGAGTGATACATGTAGGAGTGTACTGTTGTGTTGCTTGTTTTGTTCTGTTTCGTTACAAATCTCACCAGATTGGGTCTGCTGGATTACTGGGATTTCTCCCGATGGGTTAGAGGTCTAACTTCCTGATCCCTTGACACTGTGATGAAGTTGACAGTGTGATGGGGAGTTTGAGCCTGTCACGCCCTGGTCTTAGTATTTTGTGTTGTCTTTATTATTTTGGTCAGACCAGGGTGTGACATGGGTGAATTATGTGTTGGTTTTGTCTAGGGTTTTTTTGTAGGTCATGGGATTGTGGCTAGTGGAGTTGTCTAGAAAAGTCTATGCTTGCCTGGAGTGGTTCTCAATCAGAGGCAGGTGTTTATCATTGTCTCTGATTGGGAACCATATTTAGGCAGCCATATTCTTTGAGTGTTTCGTGGGTGATTGTTCCTGTCTCTGTGTTTGTTTGCACGCACCAGATAGGGCTGGTTTGGTTTTTCACGTTTATTGTTTTTGTATATTGTTAATTTATCATCTTCATTAAAGATGTATAAAGATAACCACGCTGCATTTTGGTCCTCCTCTCCTTAGACGGAAGAAAACAGAGCCAATTTAAAAAAAATACATCTACCTAATGTTTTGTTACTCTCTTTGACATGTTTAGAAATGAACTGAACTAAACCATTTAAATTACAGGTTGTAATGCAACGCCAAGGGGGATGAATGCTTTTGCAAGGCACTCTAGTTTATGGTGACTAGCTGGCAACAACATCAGCATGGCACTAGTTTACTTGTAAAAGAAAGTGATGTTATTGTGGAAATATTGGTACAATAATATCTCTCCGATACTGGAGCCTGTGAAATCAAATCGACTTTATTACGAAGTAACAAGTCAAGTTGGTCCATGGAGCAACTGCCGGACTCAGTCTCAGTCCACTCCTTTTATGCAGATTCATGCTTTATTCAAGTTTCATAGTCCCTCCACTTTATGCTAATAACCATTTCCCCTCGGCTTTACTCCACCATTGTTTCCAAATTTAAGTTTCACTTGGCGGGGTTTCCCCTCCTCTCCAGTTATATTGGTGGTGCGCCTATACATTATTTCCAACAAATAATAACTACAGATTACTATAGGCAATTCTAAGATTGCTTACATGCCATTATCGGACTATAATATTACTTCGAGCCATTATAGGATTAAGTACAGATAACTATAGGCCATTATAGAATTATACCAATAAAACCCTTAATCAGATTACACATAGTGCCTTTGATTACTCCCTTTTTTGCTGTTCAGCCTTAACAAGAAACACATTCTCTTAACAGAAAACACCCATATGTTCCTCCCCTTTGGGACGTACTAAGTAAAACCTTTAAAGTTGATCCAGTACAAGTGAGAAGGAGAAGCACCTTCTGTATGTATTGCTATGGAGACAATCTGCCTCCCTTTCTCCTTATCAACCGTTGCTCCTCTTCCTCATCCATACTGGGGAATCAGGACCAAACCTCTCCTTTCACGCGGACTGCAATAGCATCGAATAGTCCCCGGGATATGCAACTGTTCAGGGAAGTCCGGAACCAATACACGCAGTCAGTCAGGAAGAAGTTTGCATCCTGTAGCTCCAACTCCAAAAAGTTCTGGGACACTGTGAAGTCCATGGAGAACAAGAGCACCTCCTCCCAGCTGCCCACTGCACTGAGGCTAGGTAACACGGTCACCACCGATAAATCCATGATTATCGAAAACTTCAATAAGCATTTCTCAACGGCTGGCCATGCCTTCCGCCTGGCTACTCCAACCTCGGCCAACAGCTCTGCCCCCCCGGCAGCTCCTCGCCCAAGCCTCTCCAGGTTCTCCTTTACCCAAATCCAGATAGCAGATGTTCTGAAAGAGCTGCAAAACCTGGACCCGTACAAATCAGCTGGGCTTGACAATCTGGAACCCCTATTTCTGAAACTTTCCGCCGCCATTGTCGCAACCCCTATTACCAGCCTGTTCAACCTCTCTTTCATATCGTCTGAGATCCCCAAGGATTGGAAAGCTGCCGCAGTCATCCCCTCTTCAAAGGGGGAGACACCCTGGACCCAAACTGTTACAGACCTATATCCATCCTGCCCTGCCTATCTAAGGTCTTCGAAAGCCAAGTCAACAAACAGGTCACTGACCATCTCGAATCCCACCGTACCTTCTCCGCTGTGCAATCTGGTTTCCGAGCCGGTCACGGGTGCACCTCAGCAACACTCAAGGTACTAAACGATATCATAACCGCCATCGATAAAAGACAGTACTGTGCAGCCGTCTTCATTGACCTTGCCAAGGCTTTCGACTCTGTCAATCACCATATTTTTATCGGCAGACTCAGTAGCCTCGGTTTTCAGACTCAGTAGCCTCGGTTTTCGGATGACTGCCTTGCCTGGTTCATCAATTACTTTGCAGACAGAGTTCAGTGTGTCAAATCGGAGGGCATGCTGTCCGGTCCTCTGGCAGTCTCTATGGGGGTGCCACAGGGTTAAATTCTCTATGTGTAACTGTGTTGTCTGCTCACACTGCTATGCTTTATCTTGGCCAGGTCGCAGTTGCAAATGAGAACTTGTTCTCAACTGGCCTACCTGGTTAAATAAAGGTGAAATAAAAAAAAATAAAAAAATAAAAAACAAATAGCTAGAAAGAAGTAAAAGATCCATCCACCAGACAATTGTCCTTTATCATACAGTGTATAAGCATGTGCATGCATTGCTTTGCCAGAGGTTTTCTCATTTATGTAGAATACAATAAAAACAATAATCTCAACCTCGCAAATCCTTATAATATCATTCTCAATATGACACCTACACATGTGGCCCTCCCTCACGAACACCTCTCCAACAACCATTTTAGCATAAGTGTTAAACCTGTCGGAGGATTAAGGGCATGGTCCGTGGACTCTTGTAGCCGGAAAAAGCCTATGTTACATACATGTTTAGACAAAGCAAATACTCAGAAGGTCTAACATCATTTATAGTATCATTCAACAATTGATATACTGAATAGATGTATATTCACTAAACACACTCTTCATCACAACACAATGGGGAAATCACCCCTTTGACACATTGCACAATCCAATGGTTCAAGAGGATGATGATGTCCATCTCTTTCTTTGCATCCCTTTGAGCACCACTTACAATACCCTCTTTTTGGCCATGGTTTACGCTCTAGATGTACTCCTACATTTGATCAGAACCTGTGATCAGGGTTAGGGTCCTCATCATCTTTGATATAGTTCGGGTACTAGGTATGTGTCCAGAAGATCACCATCTCTGTCAGTTTCCAGCAACTGTTGTTGTTCCTGATAGACACGACAAGCCCATCCCCCACCTGGAGCTACTCACCATATGCATTCAGGACTTCCAAATGGACAGTCCAATGGTCCTCCTTTAGCATTACACAGTTTTCCCTTTTTGTTGGTGTATTGTCCTGGAGCTCCAGGGACAGGGCACACCTCCACAGGTGGGTTGGTAATGACTGTCTGTACAGTCATCTGTTTTACTGGGGTTCAGATCAGGAGAGATTTCAGAAAAGGTCAAACACAACAGAATACCACTCTCCATCACCACTATGACAATCATGATTGACATTTTTGCAAACATTGCTCCCCATTTTCCCAGGATTGAGTCCAACCAGTCGCAGGCATGGGAATCATGTCCATCATTGTCCTTTACTTCCTGTCGTAGTCCTTTCAGCTTTGTCATTGCCTTAGTAAATTAACCATCTGGGGCGGTGTTATTGGGGGTGAAGTTGCAGCATTCATCTCCAAACATAACACAAACTCCACCTTTTTCTGCTAAAAGCCAATTCAAGGCCTGCCTGCCTGTTCTGCCATGTCATTCTGCTTGTGGCCTGTACTTGTTCTCCCAAAGCTGTCAATGCAGAGTCGGTATAATTAATGAATCTTTGCTGGTTATAGTAAATATAATTATTCCATTCCAGATTTCCTTTGATGCTATCCAGAGAAATATTGATTCAAATCCTGACTTAACATCATTTCTTGCTTTGTATTGCTTGGGGATTCCTCTAGGTTGTCCTATTGCATCTAAATAGACCTTGTGGTCAGACTTATATTCTCTCCTTACTCTATGTTTTGTAGTTTGTTGCTTAGTATCACTAGAATTCCATTCAGTGCCAGTTATCTGTTGAATCAACCTAACCCTTGCACAAAGGCCTGTTCATCCCTTCGGTAATGTTGCCCTTCATCTTTTCCCTCTGCATACCCAGAAGAAATCTGCCACTACCACAGTCTGTTCTTCATATGGTGCAATTAATGGTCGTGCTAGAGTATGATTTTGACAATTATCGTGAGTAATTACTCTTCCCACCCAACTTCCGGCTGCTTGATACGTAGCCCTTTTTGTTGTGTTTGCATTCCAATTGGTGTTATTTAGTCAAGTGCCACGTGCCTCTAAACTTCCCCATCTCATGCTGTCCTTCTGTGCTGTTAAAACATTCATAAGGTTGTTTATAATCTATTCAATATTCACGTGGGGTCTCTAACTTCTGTGCTTCCACCTGTACATCCAATTCTTGACACCATTTTCCCTAGCCTGTTTGGTTGTCGTATCTCTGATAGTGTGGATTACCCAAATATGACACACATTCAACTGGACAATGACGCCTTTATGATCTTCTCAAATAGCAAAGGTTTTGATTAAGGTCAGCACAGTCCCTATAATCATAAGGATTAGGTACGACCGCTTATTCTTTCAGTGGAGAAGGCGCATACAGTAAGCAATTTGTCTCTTAATTTAGATGCTGTATATTGAGCCCATTCATACCAGTCGTTTTCTTCTACTTCCCTCCATATTTGTTCTTTTACCAGATCCCTGTTAGGAGGACCGTGAGAGGGCAGAGAAGTCGATGGTGGGGAAATCCCACCCATTTCCTGTTTTTCCTTCTCCTGCATCATCGCCTGTGTTTGGGGAGTCTGCCAGAGTAGATATCCCATCAATAACAGTGCACATGTCACTCTCCTCCCTCTGATTCTCTGGGTGTTCAGGAAAGTGTGCCTGTTGACTCTCGGTAATTGCATTTTGGTCCTCTTCTCCCTCTGATTCTTCCTGGCTTCTGCCTGGTGTATCAATATCCTCAGCTTCCTCATGGCTCGCTGGTGTGCCGATTCCCTCCAGAATTCTGGTGCAGTGGTTTAGATGGTACCACGTAGTGCTTCCTTCCACCTGGATGGCTGTTGGTGTCGCTAGGACCACCTTGTAGGGACCCTATCGCCTTGGCACGTTACACTTCCTCCGGAACACTCGGCTGTAGACCCGATCTCCTGGGATCATCGGACCGGGAACCTCTGGTCCTGGTGTAGGTTCTCGCTCTTTTTCATGGAGATAAATAACTTCATGTATAGAAGTTGTCTCACATATGCTTTCAACTCCATTTCTAATCACTCTAATGAGGGACCTTTATAGGGCCCTCTTAGAACTGGCACTGGTATGGGTCGACCCGTAAGCATTTCATGCTGGGTTAGATGCATATTTCTGTTAGTTTGCGTGCAGTAACTCATTAGAGCAAGTGTTAGTGCATCCACAATTAAGCTTTGCGCTAGCACAGATTTTTATTCAGTTTAGCCTTGAGGGTTCCATTTATTCTGGATATTACTTCTCTGGTAAAAAATGGTATCACTGTTCCTGATCTGCTGATGGTACTGCTTCTACCCATCTTCTAAATCTATCTATTATAACCAACGTGTATCTTTTACCTTCTTTATCATATCCACATAGAGTAATAGACTATGTCGGAATGGTCCTTCTGGGTCCCGGTATGTGTCTAGGGGTGTGGTTATCCCTTTTCGTGCATTGTTTTGCGCACATACTTCACATCTCATTAGTGCATCATCTACCATTGCGTGTAGATATGGTGACCAGTATCCTTGTTTTTTTCTTTTTCTTATCTCTTCTATCACTTCCCCCCTT
>NC_056429.1:44367169-44373625 GCF_018296145.1 Oncorhynchus tshawytscha | reverse complement strand
CACAATCATGAACAAATCAAAAACTGAAAAATTGGGCATGCAAGATTATTCAGCCCCCTTAAGTTAATAGTTTGTAGCGCCACCTTTTGCTGCGATTACAGCTGTAAGTCGCTTGGGGTATGTCTCTATCAGTTTTGCACATCGAGAGACTGGAATTTTTTCAGGATTCAGGATTCAGGTCTGGACTTTGACTTGGCCATTCTAACACCTGGATATGTTTATTTTTGAACCATTCCATTATAGATTTTGCTTTATGTTTTATGTCATTGTCTTGTTGGAAGACAAATCTCCGTCCCAGTCTCAGGTCTTTTGCAGACCCCATCAGGTTTTCTTCCAGAATGGTCCTGTATTTGGCTCCATCCATATTCCCATCAATTTTAACCATCTTCCCTGTCCCTGCTGAAGAAAAGCAGGTCCAAACCATGATGCTGCCACCACCATGTTTGACAGTGGGGATGGTGTTTTCAGGGTGATGAGCTGTGTTGCTTTTACGCCAAACATAACATTTTGCATTGTTGCCAAAAAGTTCAATTTTGGTTTCATCTGACCAGAGCACCTTCTTCCACATGTTTGGTGTGTCTCCCAGGTGGCTTGTGGCAAACTTTAAACGACACTTTTTATGGATATCTTTAAGAAATTGCTTTCTTCTTGCCACTCTTCCATAAAGGCCAGATTTGTGCAATATACGACTGATTGTTGTCCTATGGACAGAGTCTCCCACCTCAGCTGTAGATCTCTGCAGTTCACCCAGAGTGATCATGGGCCTCTTGGCTGCATCTCTGATCAGTCTTCTCCTTGTATGAGCTGAAGGTTTAGAGGGACGGCCAGGTCTTGGTAGATTTGCAGTGGTCTGATACTCCTTCCAGTTCAATATTATCGATTGCACAGTGCTCCTTGGGATGTTTAAAGCTTGGGAAATCTTTTTGTATCCAAATCTGGCTTTAAACTTCTTCACAACAGTATCTCGGACCTGCCTGGTGTGTTCCTTGTTCTTCATGATGCTCTCTGCACTTTTAACGGACCTCTGAGACTATCACAGTGCAGGTGCATTTATACGGAGACTTGATTACACACAGGTGGATTGTATTTATCATCATTAGTCATTTAGGTCAACATTGGATCATTCAGAGATCCTCACTGAACTTCTGGAGAGAGTTTGCTGCACTGAAAGTAAAGGGGCTGAATAATTTTGCACGCCCAATTTTTCAGTTTTTGATTTGTTACATTTTTTTTAAATATCCAATAAATGTCGTTCCACTTCATGATTGTGTCCCACTTGTTGTTGATTCTTCACAAAAAAATACAGTTTTATATCTTTATGTTTGAAGCCTGAAATGTGGCAAAAGGTCGCAAAGTTCAAGGGGGCCGAATACTTTCGCAAGGCACTGTATGTATACATATGCCTTAACTAGGTTGACTAGGCCATATAGGGACGAGGCGTTGTGTAGTTTTCTTGTTTTTTTAATCAAATGTTGCTGTTCACTTGATTAATTTGAGATGGGAGTTCCATGTGATCATGGTTCTATATAATTATTTATATTGCCTTGAATTCATTATAGACTTTGGGACTGTAAAGAGACCCCTGATGGCATGTCTGGTGGGATATGTCCATCAGACCTATATGTAAGCTGATTGTACAGACAATTTTAGAATTTTCAACAGAATAATATTTCTCACAAAAACAAGAATTGATGCAGTCAATTTCTACTCTGCATTGCACAAAGAGAATGACATCCATACTGTTGACATTAACCCTCTATTTGCATTGTAGGGCAAGATGTGCTGCTCTGTTCTGGGCCTGCCGTAGCTTTTCTAGGACCTTCTTTGCAGCACTTGACCATGGCAATAATCAAGTTTTAAATAAAACTAGAGCCTGCAGGATTTGTTTGGTCGAATGTGATGTTTAAAATGCTCTGAGCATCTTTTTACCTCTCCCCATCTTTACAACAATTGAATCAATATGCCTTGACCATGTCAATTTACAGTCTAAGTTGACACCAAGAAGTTTATTCTCCTCAACTTTCTCAACAGCCACATGATTCCTTAACAGATTCAGCTGAGGTCTAGAATTTAAAGAATGATTTGTACCAAATACAATGCTTTTAGTTTTAGATATGCTCAAGACTGGTTTATCACTAGCCACCCATTCCAAAACTGACATCCGCTCTTTGTTTAGGGTTGCAGTCATGGGTTAGCTATGCTGACATGTATAATGTTGAACCAGTTGAATTCTATATGGCAGACCAATCCGAACTCATCTCTCGGCATGTCCAGCCCACTCATTATCTCAGCCAATCATGGCTAGTGGGAAGGTTCCCCTCTTTTTCTGTAGCTTAACCAACAGGACTCGTAATTTAACAACTTTATTTTTATTTACAGATAGCATACAAGTTTGTTATTAAAGCACATGAAAGTGCACGTTTTCGAGAAGGCATTTCTGCCCAAAAAAAACACATTTTGATAAAAACAAATGTTTTACGTTCAAACGGCTCTGCTGCGACATACGCCTAGTTTCATGAATTGGGTCACAAATTTCTAGGATATTTTATTTCATGACAAAGTAGCCCCCCTATTTACATAAATGACAACACACGTCACTCAATTCAGTACTTCCTAGTTCCATGTATCAAACAAAATTATTTCAGTTATATTAAAACCAGAAAAATCTGGAGTCCCAGCTGATTAGAAACCCACCCATAAGTTTAATAAAATGTGACAAATTTAATTATAAGAAATAGAAAAAGTCTTGCCAGACTGGGTTTATGAAAAAAGATGCTTACAAATAAATACAAGAACATGTTTCAGTATAATACAATACACAAAAAAACAAGATATAGATTTATCAATAATAGCTGTTGATGCCGAAAAGCCTTATGACTGTCTTGAATAGCTTTTTCTATTCAAAACTGTAAGCTTTCAACTTTCCAGCTAAATAATAAATGTAATCGAAATATGAAATTGCTTTAGACAGCGACACAAGACAGGGGTGTCCACTCTCCCCCCTCCTGTTTGCACTGGCAATTGAACCGCTTGCAGAAAGAAGTAGACAGGGCCCAAATGTATGGTAAACATGAATATAAACTGAACTTATTTGCAGATCTCCTGATATACCTGACCAATATTGAAAATTCAATGCTCCCCTTGGCTAAAAAAAATTCAGAATACTATACAATCTCATGATATAAAATCAAAACCAAAATAATGGCAATTGTCACACACTGATCTGTTTCACCTGTCCTTGTTATTGTCTCTATCCCCTCCAGGTGTTTCTTGTTTTCCCCAGTGTATTTATCCCTGTGTTTCCTGCCTCTCTGTGCCAGTTCATCTTGTATGTCTAAGTCAACCAGTGTTTTTCCTCGTTCTCCTGCTTTTGCTATTTCTCATTTTCTAGTCCTCTTGGTTTTGACCCTTGCCTGTTTCTGGACTCTGTACCCGCCTGCCTGACCATTCTGCCTGCCTTGACCTCGAGCCTGCCTGACACTCTGTACCTCTGTTAAGGGAATGTATATCAATGATGACTAATTATGTATACATTTCAATCAGGACTGACTAGTCCAAATGCTATTATGTACTGTACATATATGAATTTTCTCTCTTGCTCCCATTCCCAATTGTATATAATATAGTCAGGAGTTTAGTAACAATGACGGTCTGTTCCTTTGTACAAATGAATGAACTATCTCCAGACTGTCTAGAATGCTGATTTACAATGACTGACCTTGGCTTCAGGCGAGGAGGGAAGGCTCGAGAACTATAGGGCCTCTCTACTAGTGTCATGAAGAGATAGAACATTTAGAAAACGCTGACGTCATTTTCAGTTTATAACCTGTGGAAAAATGTGTATGCACCAGTACTCTCTTGAATTAAACGCTGTTACCTGACTTTTATGACCAGGGCTCTGTCCATTCTTATAAAAATATAGGGTCTTACAAGCCCTTCGAATGCATTGACAGAGTAATGAATTCTGATTGGGAAATAATACAGAGGAATTTAGAATTCTTTCAACAACCTCCTGGACTCTGATCTGGTTTTGACCTTTTGCCTGTCCACGACCATTCTCTTGCCTACTCCTTTTTGGATGATTAAATATCTAAGACTCAATCTGCCTCCTGTGTCTGCACTTGGGTCTCGCCTTGAGTTATGATAGCAATAATTAAACAAAAAATAATAACTCACAATCTACAGCAAACCTTTCAGTGGACCACAAAAAATACTAAATAATTAAATGCTTAATAAGTGACAACAACAAATACATAAAAACAACTTTTGTCCATTACTCAACAATATGAAAGCAGATCTAATCAAATGGAAAACATACTTCTTTAGAATGGCATGCATACCAAAGTTTTGTATTTATTTTTGGTATAACTAATTACCCCACCAAAGACATTCTTTAAAAAAGTATACTCGGTCATAACAGAACTTATATGGGCAAATAAAATGTATAGAATAAAAAGGATTGTTTTACATCTTCCTAAGTCTGAGGGTGGTTTTTACCTTTCAGGCTTGGAATTGTATCAACTCACTACTTGTATTTGCAACATGCCTATTTTTAAGGGATATGAAGATTAACATCTTCATACTTACATTTGAAGTCTGAAGTTTACATATACCTAGGTTGGTGTCACGTTCGTTGAATGGATGAGACCAAGGCACAGCGTGATGAGAATACATCTTCTTTAATGAAACGAAGAAACTTAACAAACTTACAAAACAACAAAACGAACGTGAAGCTATATAATAATAGTGCTGACACAGGCAACTAACCATAGACAAACAAAACCCCTAGACAAGATAAAAACACATACATCACCCATGTCACACCCTGACCTAACCAAAATAATAAAAACAACAAAGAATACTAAAGGTCAGGATGTGACAGTTGGAGTCATTAAAAATCGTTTTTCAAACACTACACAAATTTCTTGTTAACAAACTATAGTTTTGGCAAGTCGGTTAGGACATCTACTTTGAGCATGACACAAGGAATTTTTCCTACAATTACAGACAGATTATTTCACTTATAATTCACTGTATCACAATTCAATGGGTCAGAAGTTTACATACACTAAATTGACTGTGCCTTTAAACAGCAGAAAATTCCAGAAAATGCTGTCATGGCTTCAGAAGCTTCTGATAGGCTAATTGACATCATTTGAGTCAATTGGAGGTGCACCTGTGGATGAATTTCAAGGCCTACCTTTTTGCTTGACATCATGGGAAAATCAAAAGAAATCAGCCAAGCCCTCAGAAAACAATTATAGACCTCCACAAGTCTGGTTCATCCTTGGGAGCAATTTCCAAATGCCTGAAGGTACCACGTTCATCTGTACAAACAATAGTATGCAAGCATAAACACCATGGGACCAAGCAGCTGTCATACCGCTCAGGAAGGAGACGCGTTCTATCTCCTAGAGATGAACGTACTTTGGTGCGAAAAGTGCAAATCAATCCCAGAAGAACAGCAAAGGACCTTGTGAAGATGCTGGAGGAAACGGGTACAAAAGTATCTATATCCACAGTAAAATGAGTCCTATATCGACATAACTTGAAAGGCCACTCAGTAAGGAAGAAGCGACTGCTCCAAAACCACCATAAAAAAGCCATCTGGTCTGATGAAACAAAAATAGAACTGTTTGGCCATAATGGCCATCGTTATGTTTGGAGGAAAAAAGGGGAGACTTGCAAGCCGAAGAACATCATCCCAACCATGAAGCATCGGGGTGGCAGCATCATGTTGTGGGGATGCTTTGCTGCAGGAGGGACTGGAGCACTTCACAAATTAGACGACATCATGAGGTTGGAAAATGATGTGGATATATTGAAGCAACATCTCAAGACATCACTCAGGAAGTTAAAGCTTGGTCGCAAATGGGTCTTCCAAATGGACAATGACCACAAGCATACTTCCAATGTTGTGGCAAAATGGCTTAAGGACAATAAAGTCAAGGTATTGGAGTGGCCATCACAAAGCACTGACCTCAAACCCATAGAAAATGTGTGGGCAGAACTGAAAAAGCGAGCAAGGAGGCCTACAATCCTGACTGAATTACACCAGCTCTGTCAGTAGGAATGGGCCAAAATTCACCCAACTTATTGTGGGAAGCTTGTGGAAGGTTACCTGAAACGTTTGACACAAGTTAAACAATTTAAAGGCAATGCTACCAAATACTAATTGAGTGTATGTAAACTTCTGACCCACTGGGAATGTGATGAAAGAAATGAAAGCTGAAATAAATCATTCTCTCAACTATTATTCTGACATTTCACATTCTTAAAATAAAGTGGTGATCCTAACTGACCTAAGACAGGGAATTTTTACTGTGATTAAATGTCAGGAATTGTGAAATACTGAGTTTAAATGCATTCGGCTAAGGTGCATGTAAACTTCCGAGGGGGGGCTTGCATATTTTGGCATTAATATGTGCCACATATCAGTTTGCAAACACTGTAAAA